>NC_053157.1:251565241-251614456 GCF_016835505.1 Polypterus senegalus | reverse complement strand
ACCTGTTCTGAATGTGGTAAAGGGTACTCTTCCAAAGAGAGTTTTCAAAGACATACACAAAGTCATATTGGAGTAAAGCCTATCCCAGAAATGACAATTGATCTTTCCATTGACTCATCAACCAAATAAAATGAAGAAAACTTTTCTGAATGAGGTAAACGATTCCAGTTTAAAGTAGTTACAGTTTTTGCCCGTTGCTTGAACACATTTTGCAAAACTTCACTCATTGTGCCAAAACTCTAAACACAAGTAAACATGACACAACACTGGGAAATATACCATTCACATCTGTGCCAAATTGAAACTCTACTCCCAAAACCTAAACTCTGCTATCAAAACCTAACATTCCTTTGTCAAAATGTAACTCTGTTGACAAAATGACACATACTTGCATCATATGCAAACACTATCAGATCAGGGCGAACACACTAGTCTACTTTATATAAAACACTGCAGTCTTTGATTTTCATTGTTTATTCAGAAGGCATATTTTCAGGAGACACATTTTCAAAAAAGCAAATAGGCCTACTCAATATTGTACATTGCAGCACTGTACATTGCAGTACCACGAATTTAGATAAAGCTAAAAAAAAAAAAATAATACAGTAATAGAAAAAACACTATACTGTAAACACAAAAGATCATGACAATTGTGCATACGTGGGCTCATGGATCCCGCCGTCTGTTGGGGTCTGGCCACAGGACCTCATCGACATCGCAAGCAATGTCTTCTCCCGCTAGGCACCGGGGAAAATATCCTCTTGCATTTCAAACCATCCATGGATTGCTGTCACCTGAATGTCGCCGCATGCCTGTTCCATTGCCTGCAGAAGAGGCATGCGGGCATGTGGTTGGCGGTCATATACACGCCATCTCAAGCGAAAAGAATTCCTCTATAGGGTTTAAAAATGGTGAGTAAGGGGGCAAGTATACCACTTCAAATTGATTGTGGTTGGAGAACCAGGCCTGGACTAGAGCAGCCCGATGGAAACTGACATTATCCCATATCACCACAAACCTGGGCTGATCTGGTCTGTTCTGTACAACTATATTATGGAGAGCATCTAGAAATGTGAGTCTATGTTGGCTATTGTATGGACCTAGTTTTGCATGATGATGCAGAAGCCCTCAATGGCTTATGGCAGCCCACAATGTGATATTTCCCCCGCGCTGCCCTGGGACGTGCACAATTGCCCTTTGGCCAATTATATTACGACCCCGTCGTCTTGTTTTGCTCAGGTCGAATCCAGCTTCATCAAGGAAAATGAATTCATGAGGCTGTGCAGCTCCATCCATGACCAAGATTCTCTGTAAAAAAAAGAGAACATATTACTGTACTACAGTGCTACACATACAGAACCCTCACCCCAGCACACAGGTACCTGCGTAGCTCTCAGAATGGATCCATGTGGTACTGATATGGTACATATTCAGCTGCTACTGGATTTCACCAATACTGTATTGTAAATGTAAAGGACAGTTTGACCCTGTCACTGTTCCTCTCAAATGGGACTCTGTAGAGCTGCTTCATGGTGATGCTGTGTTTTCCCAAGATGCGTCTGATGGTGGTGATGCTCACATGGTTTATGTTGTTGAACACTTGCCTGTCTGCAAGTATTTTCTTTCGTAGCTGGTGGAGACGGATGGCATTGTCTGCCCTCACTAGGTCCTAGCGGCAAGTTCCTGCTGTTGTGTGAACAGGCGTTGGCATCCTCCCCCAGAAGGTCTTCGAGTCATTCTAGAGAAATACAACCACATATTGTCATCGGTTTGCTTATTTTTCTTACAGTACTTTACTGTATATACTGTATCATCCACTGTACAACACTTCAATATAAGTAATCATGGTATGTTTCACAAAAACTACCACTTTGGCTGCAAAAGGAGCATTCGCACCCTGCAATACCCTGTGCACTTGATATGGTAATGTGATATACTGTAGAACAGTGCTATAAAAACCATCTGAGTAGAGTAGAAGGTAGAGAGGTGAAGACATACCTGTTTTCTAGTCGGAATGTTCTTATTACAGATGCCACTGTGAAGCGGCTTAGATGTGGGTGGACTCTCTGCCCAGCTTCCCTCATAGTCAGGCCATGGTTGATGACATGGTCCACCAAAGTTGTTCTTATCATCAGAAATATGGGTCCGTGCATGGCCTCTTCGACCTCCTCCTCCTCCTCCTCTTCCTCTTGCTCTCCCTCCATCCATGCTTGCAAAGTTCTTGAAATGGCTGAACTGAGGGCTTTTTGTAGTTGGCTAATTAGTGTTCAGTTTTGCAAGTAAGTTCCTTCAGGTGTGTATTTGAGTTGCAATTACCCGATGTGTTTTTTATTTTGGATGCATGTGTTTTCCAAATGGCACCCTGAGATTTCATTTTTGAACGAAGTGTCTTATGTATGGAATAGAGTGTAGTATGCAGGACCATGTGTGTTGCATAAAGCAGTAAGTGTGTTGCATAATTGCAACTAGAGTGCAAAGCAGCGCTTTTGTGTAAGGTATGGGTACATGTGTTTGAGGTATGGTAACAAAAGCTTCAAGTTATGTTACTTTAGTCTAAGCATGGGTCTATAGTGTTCAAGCAATGGGCAAAAACTGTAATAAGTACTTAAGAATGGAGGAGAAAACACTGAAAGTGGCAAACGGATCCTAGATGTAAGGTAACATCAGAACCACATATGAATTCAATGGAATGAACACAATGGAATACAACACATATTTTACAAACAGCAAGAATCTTCTTTAACAATTTAGAGGTGCAAGAAAAAAACTCACTGTTGTCCTAAATGTGGTTATGCTTTTCAGACAGCAGTGGCCTTCATCATCATAAATGACTGGCCTACTGGTGGTAAGCCTCTTAGCTGTTCTGAATGTTGAAAGTGGTCCTCCTGTATCAGCCGTCATCAGCAACATGTAAGATTTCATGAAGGACTCAGAAACTGTACTGCCAGGACGTCGGCCATACAGGGACTGATCATCTCTGCACCAGTGCTGTGACATAAGATGGTGAACAATATGAACACCAGACAACAGAATGAGGTAGAAACAGTACAGTGTGGTGATAACAACTTCAACCATAGAACACAACTGAAAAATGTCTATGTAATAATAAAAAATGGAGAAGTCAAATCGAATCCACAGTGCAGTGCCAACTACCAGGAGGTGCCACTGACAACGAGTGGAATATTTTTGTTTTATAGATTTGGAGATGGGGCCTTATCTGAGTCACAATGAACTTGTACCATCTCTGGGATGTCATCTGATTGCTGACACCGGAGGCTGAGTGCAAACAGCCGTTATTCACCCTGATAAAATAGAAGTCATTTAGTGTCGTCAGCTGACAGCCAATGTTGTCCAATCAGATACTGGGGAGGGACAGTCGAGAAGGACAGGTGACTAAAAAGAGAGCCGTCATATGACAGACCAATGTAGAGGGGCCTTATAAGACTTTTACACTGATTTAGGTTATCATTTATACACAATAAGAGTCTTTACAAACCAAACACATTCATCAGCTGCGTGTCAAGGGTGAGTCCAAAAGTGGGAATTTAAGAAGATCTAAATACAAATAAAATGAAACATTCAGGGTTCAAAGAGAAATGTTTAAGACCTGAAGAGGGAGTCACAACAGCATGCTAGGGTTAGTAACGGGGGACCACAGTTGTGAAGAATATCAATTAATGTATAGAAGGAATAATGTTTAAAATAATAATAATAATGTTATGAGAAATGGGACACCACAATGAATGCAGAACACAATGAAAATGAAATGAACTGATTTTATTGTCTGACATATAAGAGAAAAAGGGAAGACAAAGCAGAAACACACAGGGATCTCTGCTGACCCAGCTGATAATTTGATAAATGAACCTAAAATATAGCGGATGTTCCTTTGCTCCATGTCAGTATATCCTGGGTGGTGTGTGAAGGACACTCTATACTCCGAATGTGTTGGTTCAGGTTTCAGTTTCAGTTCAGCACCTTCTTCATATCGATACCCTAGACAACGTTTCTTCACGTCGAGACTACAAGCTGGAGGCCACAGGAGCTCAATAAACTCCAACAGCAGGATGGACGATTAGAAAGCTCTGCTCTGAGAGAGTGTCAGCTACACAAAGCTTTGTTTCATTTACTTGACAGAAAACTCCAAAAAGCAGAAGTGGCCCCTTCTGTACCCCCACCTCTGAAGGTCACATTTGACCCCCTCACTACTCCACTATTGGTTCACTCTGCTTGGACTTTCTGTATTTTTGTAAGTTTATGTTTCAATTTTTGGCCACACTCTTTTTACATTTCATTTCACTGATGTTCTCAAATGTGTGAGTATAGCTTGACTCTTACAAGGACTTATCGTAAAAGGGTACATTGGCTATGAAATGCAAGAACGAAGAAAAATATTACAAGTGGAAACCACAAAATGAAGAAGTGGCATCGATGAAATAGGCTCAGTGGCAGAGGTGACGAGGACAAAATCAGAAAGGACAACACAGAAGAGGCAGGAACCAACTGAAAACAAAAGAAGAAAGCTGATTGGTGGAAAGAACTGTCAGTCACTCCTGAGTGGACTGTTGAGGACAGTCGTGGTATGTAGACTTCAAAGTTCATGTGTCTTTGATTTCAAATCTGTGACCATGCACTGAATAAGTCTGTTATTTATCAGTTAGCATGTTCTGAGACTGTAATGTCATCACAAAGATCACACAAACATGTAATGTGACATTTGTGATCAATCACTTTTGATGATTTTTATGTCACCATTCTTCAGCCCTGTACAGAGTGACACTTCCAGAGCGACAACCCCACTGCACCCCGTAGCACATTTGGAGTTTGGGACTGGAGCACAAAGTGGATGGCACTCTGAGAAGGACAGACTTGTAAGACGTGAACAAAGCCAGCTGCCCTCCCTGGTTTGTCTTCATTCAGAAGGACTCACCTGAGTGGTGGGATTGTTCTGCGGCGCTCCTGTTAGCTGACATTTCATCAGCTTGCTTTCTGCGTTTCATCAGATAACCAGCAGAGTTAATCCAAGATGAGCCAGGCCTGTTACAATGTGAACGTTCTTGGCATTTTGTTTTGTTTAAATATTTTTTCTGCTTCTTGACTTTGAGTTCTTGGAGGCCATGTACATTAGAGATTATTAGTACATGAACATTTGGTTTTAATAATGAATTGACAATTAATAAACTGTTTTTATTGCTAATTTGTAAGTGTGGCCTGTTGCCATTTTGTATTTATATCCTTCTTGACTGTGTTGCTAGGACGTGTTGCACTGTTGCCTCCCTAGAATTAAGTGTCACGTCACCGACGCTGTTAATCAGCTTCAGTGTGTGAGTATAAATTCAGGCTTATTCTTACTTTGATCATGTTAATGGCTCAGCGTCTAGATTTTGGAGACGGCACATTGTCTGATTATCGGCTCCTGAAAATCTTGCTTTGTCTATGTAAAAGTTTTTTGTGGTGTTACGCCTTGCACTTCACTGAAGGTACTCGTAGGATTAATGATCAATTCAGAGAAATACCATTTTTAATTTGTTTGTAGTTTTAACATCAAGGTTTAAGAAATATCTTCTAGTCGGTGACTGCTGGTGATTTTTATTATGACTCCGTTATGCACTTTGGTTTTTGTCAATGCCTGCTCTGATTCTTTTGCTATTGAGTCTTGCTGCAGTTTCTCGATGTGCAAACATCTGGTTAGCCACATTTCCTCTTGCCAGATGACAGTTCTAGCTGAAACTCATAAAGCAGGTGGACATTATTCATGCTGCCGTCCAGCAGATCATCTCTGGATATTAGTGGCTGACACAACAACACCGTCCATTCAACATAAGGAGCCACAAAGCCGACCCCATCAACTTTGGCTGATCTGCTGTTTTATTCAAAATCAAAGCAGCCTGTATCTTCCTTATAGGTCAGACATGCCGCAGTGGCTACAGGTTTTCATTCTAACTCTTTTCTTAATCAGTGACCAGTTTTCACTTCTAATAACTTTTTCCCCATCATTTTAATAGCCCAGTTAGACGAGTTCAGCCCATGTAGCCCTGGAATCAGCCTAGTCGCTCTTCTCTGGACATTTTCTTGTGCTGCTATGTCCTTTTTGTAGCCTGGAGACCAAAACTGCACACAGTACTCAAGATGAGGGCCTCACCAGTGTGTTATAAAGGTTGAGCAGAACCTCCTGTGACTCGTACTCCACACATCAAGGCGCTATATAACCTGACATTCTGTTAGCCTTTTTAATGGCTTCTGAACGCTGTTGGGAAGTTGATAGCTTAGAGTCCACTATGACTCCTAAATCCTTCTCATAAGGTGAACGCTCGATTTTTCGACCGCCCATTGTGTATTCAAACCTAACATTTTTTACTTCCTATGTGTAATACTTTACATTTACTGACATTAAATTTCATCGTCCACAAATCTGCCCAAGCCTGTATGCTATCCAAGTCCTTCTGTAATGATATAATGGATTCTAATTATCTACTAATCCACCTATCTTGGTATCATCTGCAAACTTAACCAGCTTGTTACTTATATTCCTATCTAAATCATTTATAGATATTAAAAATAGCAGCGGCCCTAGCACTGACCCCTGCTGGTCACCACTCTTAACATCGGCCAGTGCTGATGAGGTTCCTCGCACCATCACCCTCTGCTTCCTGTGTCTGAGCCAATTCTGCACCCATCTACTAACATCACCCTGAACTCCCACTTCTTTTAACTTGATGCCCAACCTCTCATGTGGCACCTTATCAAATGCTTTCTGAAAGTCCAGATAAATAATATCATAAGCTCCACTTTGATCGTATCCTTTTGTTGCCTCCTCATAAAATTCCAGCATGTTAGTAAAACACGACCTCCCTCTTCTGACCCCATGCTGACTGTTCAGAATAACTCCTGTCCTTGTCATGTGTTGCTCAATCTTATCCTTAATAATTCCTTCCATTAATTTTCCTGTGATGCTTGTTAAGCTTACTGGCCTATAGTTGCTCTGATCTGCCCTGTCACCCTTTTTATATAATGGGATGATATTTGTCATTTTCTAGTCCTTTGGAATCTCTCCAATGCACAGTGACTTCCTAAAAATATGTGTCAAGGGTTTATATCTGTACTCACTAGCCTCCTTAAGAACACGAGGATAAATATTATCTGGGCCTGGTGATTTGTTTGATTTCATCTTATTTAATCTGAGCAGCTCTTCTCTCTCTTTAATTTCCAAATCCCTCAGTACCTCCTTAGTAGTCCCTGTTACTGCTCTGAGGTTATCCACTTGCTCACTTGTGAACACCTCAGAAAAATGTAAGTTTAGGGCATCTGCTATTTCATTGTCTGTATCTTTTAATTCCCCTTTACTATTTCTGATGCACTTCATCTCCTCCTTGACTGTTCTTTTACTATTTAAAGAATCTCTTAGGGTCATCTTTCGCCTTATCTGCTCTATTCCTCTCCAAATGTCTTTTAGCCTCTCTGATGTCCTTCTTAATGGTTGCCCTCATGTTCTCATACACTCTACGATTCTCTTTGCAGTCATTAGTCTTATATGCCTTATACAGCAGTTTTTTCCTTTGCAACTTCTTTTTTAAATCTTTATTAATCCACCATGGAGTTTTTTTTTAGTTTCCTATTACTTCCAAATTTAGGTCTGTATCTGTACTGCATTACATGTAAAACATTTTTAAACCTGTTCCACTGCTCCTCGACTGTCTCCACATTTAAAAGCTTATCCCAGTCTATCCTACTTAGACTTTGTCACATCTGCTCAAAATTAGCCTACCAAAGTTCAACTTAACAATTTTAGTCTTTGCATCTGCACTCTTACAAAATACTGAGAAGAGTGTACTACTGTTGTTCTGCGATTGATTTGCACTTTTCGTGCCGAAGTCCATTCTTCTGTAGAAGACACAAAGCGTCTCCTTCCTGAGCGGTGTGATGGCTGGGTAGTCCCACAGCATTTATACTTGATCATTAATGTTTGTACAGATAAACGTGGAACCTTCAGCCATTTGTGAATTGTTCCCAAGGATGAAGCACATTTGTGGAGGTCCACCATATTTTTTTCTGAACTCTTGGCTGATTTCTTTTGATTTTTCCATCAAGTCAAGTCAAGTAAAGAGGCAGTGAGTTTGATGGTTGGCCTTAACATCCATTCACACGTTGGCTCCAATTAGGCTGATTTGCTCTCAGAAGTTCACTGTCTAATTGTCTAAAGGCTTGACAACATTTTCTCGAATTCTCCAAGCTTTTTAAAGGCCCAGTTAATAAAGTGTATTATTTTACATGCTTCTGTTAGGTCAGATTATCTTGAGGCATAACGTGAAATACCACAGCTATGCTGATGACACGCAGCTATACTTATCAATAGCACCTGATGACCTCGACTCTCTTGGTTCACTGACCCCAATGTCTTACTTGTATTTCTAAATGGGTGAGTAGTAATTTTCTCAAGCTAAATAAAGAAAAAACTGAAATTTTAGTGATTAGCAATAATAGATATAATGAGGTTATTAGAAATAAACTTGATACATTAGGATTAAAAGTCAAGATGGAGGTAAAGAATTTAGGGGTAAATGTTGACTGTTACCTAAATTTTAAATCGCATATTCATCAGATCACTAGGAAAGCATTTTTTCACTTAAGAAATATAGCAAAAGTTAGACCTCTTATATCATTGAAATTAATTCACGGTTTTGTTTTCAGTCGACTAGATTACTGTAATGCACTCCTCTCTGGACTACCCAAAAAAGACATAAATTAACTGCAACGAGTGCAGAATGGAGCTGCTGGAATCGTAACTAGGAAAAGAAAATCCGAGCACATCTCTCCAGTTTTTGTCACTACACTGGTTACCTGTGTCATTCAGAATTGACTTTAAAATTCTGCTTATGGTTTATAAAGCCTTAAATAATCTCGCTCCATCTTATATATCGGAATGTCTGACACTTTATATTCCAAATCATAATCTTAGATCATCAAATGAGTGTCTGCTTAGAATTCCAAGAACAAAACTTAAAAGAAGTGGTGAGGCGGCCTTCTGCTGTTATGCACCTAAAATCTGGAATAGCCTGCCAATAGGAATTCGCCAGGCTGATACAGTAGAGCACTTTAAAACACTGCTGAGAACACATGACTTTAACATGGCCTTTTTATAACTTCACTTTAATTTAATCTTGATACTCTGTATGTTCAATTCATTATAATAACTATTCATAGTGGTTCTAAAATCCATACTAACCCCTACCCTCTCTTCTGTTCTTTTTCTGGTTTTCTGTGGTGGCGACCTGCGCCCCCACCACCTAATCAAGCACCGTGATGTCCCTCCATTGATGGATTAAAGGCCAGAAGACCACATGACCATCATCATCTAGTTCTTCCATGAGAACCCTGAGTACAATGAGGACTGATTGAGGTCATTGATGTTAGGTAGAATGCCTAGAGGGGGCTGGGTGGTCTCGTGGCCTGGAACCCCCGCAGATTTTATTTTTTTCTTCAGGCGTCTGGAGGTTTTTTGTTTTTTTTTTCTGTCCTCCCTGGCCATCGGACCTTACATTTATTCTTTGTTAATTAGTGTTGTCTTATTTTAATTCTTACTTTGTCTTTTTTCTCTTTCTTCATCATGTAAAGCACTTTGAGCTCCATTATTTGTATGAAAATGTGCAATATACTGTACATAAATGCTGTTGTTGATTTACACATGTGACTAGTGATGGGTGGAGTGGAGACTCACGAAGCACTGAAACATTTGAAGTAATTGTGTCAGAAATCGCATTGAAGCTTCAAAACATTTCACACTCACCTCTCTAGTGATATCCCCTGACCATTTGCGTTAACGTTACACAAAGTCATAATTAAGTTTAATGACGTCTGTTAAAGTTTGTATTTCTTTAATTTTTCACAAATACGAATTGGCAACAAAGAGTAGAGTTCATCCGTGGTATCCGGTGTCTGAGTACTAAAAAAATAAAACTAATGCTGACAGGCAGAATGTACAATACGACAAACAAGAGTTTAAATAAAACAAAATAAGACGCCTCACTCATGGAGCCCCGGCTCTTTTAATAAATATTCCCCTTTTATATTGTGTCATTATTATTGTTCTTGTTTTTAGAATTATTATTATCCCTCGTCTCTCCTTGTGATCACCTTTAATCAAATGCCATTTGGGGTTCCACAGCCCCAATATAGCAGGTTTAAAAAGAAATATATAAATTGAAAACACGCTTTGTCACTTGTCCTCAAATGGTTTCTTTATTCTGACTTATTTAAAACCGAGTAGGCATAAAATAAAGGCTTAACCCTCTACATGGCCATAATATAGACGAGCACATCTGAGAAAGAAGATGAAATCCTTAAAGTAACAGATATTATTACTCCATCAACTAATGAGATACCCCAATTATTAATACTTAATTAATGAGTTTTCATCAGAGAAAAGACACAGTCGCAGTAAAATCTGTCACAAGGCTGTCCTGAGGCTCCACTGACTTTGCTTTCTGTCAGATATTTATAAACTAAATTGACAAATAATTTCGAGAGATTCTATGGAAGGATTCAATTCAATGTGATAGGACGCGACAGCTGGTGCAAACCAGTAACTCACTTAGTAATAACTTTTTGCGGAAGCCTCTGCAAATCTTTACAATTATTAAGTTTCTCAATTGTTTTAGTAGTTTGTCGACAGATATCGAAAATATGATGACAGTTATTTGGACTTTGGTTTTACAGAAGTCAATGGTGAAGAGAGGCCACAGTGTGTACTGTGTATGAAAGTTACGGCACCAGAGCGCATGCTACCAAGTAAGCTGAATCGCCATTCAGAAACCAATCATCCCAGCATGGTTAGTAAATCTTGTGACTACTTTACCAGAAAGTTAAAAGATTTAAATCAACACAAAGGTTGTTTTTATGAGCCAGGCATCAATACCAAGCAATGCATTGCTAGGATCTTACAAGGTGGCACATAGAATTGTAAAATATAAAACGCCTCGAACCATCGCAGTAGAACTCCTTCTACTGGCCGCTGTAGATACGGTGAACATTATGATCGGTGAGTCTGCTGGGAAGCTGTTTTCAAAAGTGCTTTTGTCCAATAACACCATCAGGCGCAGAATACAGCACATAGTGGAGGACCTCAATGATCAATTAATTCAAAAAATAAAAGGGAAGGAATTTGGGTGGCAGCTGGATGCGGCTAAAGATGATAATAATGACGATGACTTGATTTGCTGTGTACGGTTTATAGATGGTAGTACCATTTTAGAAGAGCTTCTCTTTTGTAAAAGTATCACTGCTGGTGCTAAAACTCAAGACTTGTTCGAGATCCTTGATACTTTTATATCTGAAAATAATTTGGAGTGGACTAAGTGCGTTGGTGTCTGTACTGATGGTGCTTGTTCTGTGTCTGCTGCTATAGGGGATTGCAGGCACTTATTCGAAGCAAAGCCCCTGATGCACTTTGGAGCCATTGCGTTATTCACAAGGAAGCACTTGCATCAAAAGTCCTACATTGAACCCGGTCTTAGAATATGTAGTGAATAAAGGAAACTTTATAAAATCAGTGTCCAAAGTGCAATGCTCAAAAGCGGTTTAGTAAGTAATCCATAAAAAAAGTAAAAATCCCAAACGTTTAAAACAAAGCTAAAATGAAATTAAAATCCTGTAGCAGACAGTGGGGCAAACCAGCCAAGCAAAGCTCCTTCCGTGTCTCTTCAGCTCACCCAAGACATGCCCAGTGGGAGAGACTACAGTCGCCGCGGTCCTCACACTACTGACCTCCATCTTGGCTGCCTCCTCTGGTGTCTGCTAGATCGCTCAAGGTTGGTTGTCCTCCTGTCTTCTTTCTTGCACTCGTAGTTGTCCCTCAGAACCCTAGGGTGGACTCCTTCACTGTCTTATCCACCCTCCCATTCAGTGGGCATGATCCAGCCCATGAGAGCCGGTCCTTCATTCGTTCTCGGACCCCTGACCACACTGACTTCTCTCATTCATGCTGCCTGGCTGGCTCGTCCTCTTTCTTATGCCACAATGCCAAGTTTTCGCTTTCTAAGCCTTTGTCCTTTCCTTTTCGACTATTTTTTTCCCTCTCTTTCTGTGTCAGCCCATTCTTATATGGCTCCGTGGGCACAGCATCTCAATCGTGCACCGCAGGAAGCTGGTTAAGCAATTGAGAACGATTACACCCTCACGTGCAGGTGCGACTCGTCCCAATTAGTCCATGAACTCCCCACGGCTGCACAATCGCACCCATGAATGGATTATTTAAAAGCCACGTATCTTTCTTAGCCATGGGCCCGCTACACCACAATCCCACTAATTATAATTCGTTGAATTTTGTTCAATTACATTTTTTATTTATTTTTACATAACCCTTTATTTAAAAATAAATTATTGGCTATTTCTCAAATTAGAATTTTTTTGGGGGTGGCTTGTGCCTTGAGAAAACATGGATTCAGCCAAGAATCGAAAAAGTTTGGCAACCAGTGGCATAAGAGATTTGCTCTGGAATCATTCCCACTTAAAACTCCCATCAAAAACATGATGACAAATTTGCAGAAGCTTGCTCACGTGTTTGATAATCTGTCTTCTATTCATTGCCACTTGACGTCTATGAATCCCGCCATTAAAAGAATGATAACCAATCCGCTGTGGCTGATCAGACTGAATTCACTCTGCTGAACCCAAAATTCAAACTTGTCAATCCGGAGCACAACAGAGAGTCTAAGAGACACGCCGCAGATATGGCCACCAGCACAGTGTGACACGCATGGGACACTCCAAGGTAAGCACTGTTAGTATTAAGTGATCCACTCTGTGTAGTTAAAATCTACTGTACATGTAAAATGTAACGTCAATCAAAGTATATTCTGCACAACTAATCCCATCTGTCATTCAAACAGAAACAGCACTGTGGACCTCACTATACAACAACAACAACATTTATTTATATAGCACATTTTCATACAAAAAAAATGTAGCTCAAAGTGCTTTACAAAATGAAGAATAGAAAAATAGAAGACACAATAAAAAATAAAAATAAGTCAACATTAATTACCATAGAATAAGTAAGGTCCAATGGCCAGGGTGGACAGAAAAACAAAAAAACTCCAGACGGCTGGAGAAAAAAATAAAATCTGTAGGGATTCCAGACCAAGAGACCACCCAGTCCCCTCTGGGCAATCTACCTAACATAAATCAAACAGTCCTCTTTGTATTTAGGGTTTTCATGGAAGGACTTGATGATGATGGTCACGTAGACTTCTGGCTTTCAGTCCATCAATGTTGGAGCATCATGATGCTTTGAGTAGGTGGAGGTGGCGCAGGCCACCACAAAAAGAAACCGGAAAGAGAAACAGAAGAGAGAGTTGGGGTCAGTACGGATTTTAGAGCCACCATGAATAGTTATAATGAAGAATTGAACATACAGAGTATCAGGATTAAGTTAAAGTGAAGTTATAAAAAGGCCATGTTAAAGTAATGTGTTTTCAGCAGTGTTTTAAAGTGCTCTACTGTATCAGCCTGGCGAATTCCTATTGGCAGGCTATTCCAGATTTTAGGTGCATAACAGCAGAAGGCCGCCTCACCACTTCTTTTAAGTTTAGCTTTTGGAATTCTAAGGAGACACTCATTTGAGGATCTAAGGTTACGATTTGGAATATAAGGTGCCAGACATTCCGATATATAAGATGGGCGAGATTATTTAAGGCTTTATAAACCATAAGCAGAATTTTAAAGTCAATCCTGAATGACACAGGTAACCAGTGTAGTGACATCAAAACTGGAGAAATGTGTTCGGATTTTCTTTTCCTAGTTAGGATTCTAGCAGCTGCATTCTGCACTCGTTGCAAGTGATTTATGTCTTTTTGGGTAGTCCTGAGAGGAGTGCGTTACAGTAATCTAGTCTACTGAAAACAAAAGCGTGAATTAATTTCTCAGCATCTTTCAATGATATAAGAGGTCTAACTTTGCTATGTTTCTTAAGTGAAAAAATGCTGTCCTAGTGGTCTGATGAATATGCGATTTAAAATTCAGATTACAGTCAACAGTTACCCCTAAGTTTTTTACTTCCGTCTTAACTTTTAATCCTAATGCATCAAGTTTATTTCTGATAACCTCATTGAATCCATTATTGCCAATCACTAAAATTTCAGTTTTCTCTTTATTTAGTTTGAGAAAATTACTATTCATCCATTCAGAAATACCAGTAAGACATTGTGTTAGTGAATCAGAGAGTCGGAGTCATCAGGTGCTATTGATAAGTACAGCTGTGTGTCATCAGCATAGCTGTGGTAGCTCACGTTGTGCCTGAGATAATCTGACCTAACGGAAGCATGTAGATTGAGAAGAGCAGCGGACCCAGGATAGAGCCTTGTGGAACACCATATCGGATATCATGTGTCTTTGAGATGTGATTACCACAACTCACAAAGAATTTTCTCCCTGCCAGGTAGGATTCAAACCAATTTAAGACACTGCCAGAGAGGCCCACCCATTGACTAAGGCGATTTCTAAGAATATTGTGATCAATGGTGTCAAATGCAGCACTCAGATCTAAGAGGATGAGAACAGATAAATGGCCTCTGTCTGCATTTACCCGCAAGTCATTTACTACTTTAACAAGTGCAGTTTCTGTGCTGTGATTTGTTCTGAAACCTGACTGAAATTTATCAAGAATAGCATGTTTATTGAGGTGGTCATTTAACTGCATAATGACTGCCTTCTCTAGAATTTTACTTAAGAAGGGCAGGTTAGAGATGGGTCTAAAATTTTCAAAGCAGAGGGTCAAGATTATGTTTCTTAAGTAGGGGTTTAACTACAGCAGTCTTAAGACAGTCTGGGAAGACCCCGTATCTAATGACAATTTACTATGTCAGAATATTGTCAATTAGCACGCCTGATATTTCTTTGAAAAACCTTGTTGGTATTGGGTCAAGGACGCAGGTGGAGGGTTTCAGTTGAGAGATTATACTATGTAATTCAGGTAAATCTATCCTGGTGAAAGCATTTAATTTGTTTATAATGGAGTACGGGGCTTTGGAGGTTCTGCAGTGTTGGGGAGATATACTATGTTATCTCTAATATCATTAATTTTTGATTGAAAAATACAGCAATGTTCTCACAGGTTTCACTGGAAGTATTCTGGGGGCATTCCTTTGTGTTACCTGGGTTTAACAGACGATCAATTGTAGAAAATAAGACTCTGGGATTACTAGCATTGTTATTTATAATCTTGAGAAATAGCAGCGCTCTCAAGACGGACAGTGTTATTGTATTCTGTTATTTTAACTTTTAATATCTCATAATGGATAGTTAGTTTAGTTTTCCTCCATTTACCTCAGCTCTACGACATGTTCTTTTAAATCAGACACTCTTTGGGTCTTCCATGGAATAACAATGCTAGAAGATTTTTTAACTGTCTTTTCAGGTGCAACTATGTCAACAGCAGTTCTTACTTTAGAATTAAAGTTTTCCACTTTACTATTTACATTATCCTCGCTATTATAGTTGGCACTATAAACGGACTGATTGCTTAGAATGTTTGTAAGTTTTAAAGCTGCTGATGAGTCAAAGAAGCGTTTTTAACAAATGCTTCTCATGAGTGTTTTCTATCTTTATTTCTATATTAAATAGTAGAAGGAAATGGTCTGATAGACGAATATCAATGACCTGCTTTATATCAACTTTAAGTCCTTTAGTAATCACTAAGTCTAACGTATGACCTGCTTTATGTGTAGGCTGATTTACGAGCTGTCTCAAATCAAAAGAGTCCAGGAGGTTCATGAATTCTTTTACTTTTTGGTCACACTGATTGTCGATATGAAAGTTAAAGTCGCCAACTATTAAGAGTGTGTCATAGTTTGTAATTAAAATTGACATTAAGTCAGAGAATTCCTCAAAAAAAGACGCGTTATATTTAGGAGGTCTATACACGGATAATACTAGAACGTGAGAATCTCCATGAATAACAACGGCGAGATACTCAAAGGACTTAAATTTACCAAAACTAACATCTTTATATTTTAACGCTCGAGTAAATGTTTGCCAAGCCACCCCCCTTTTTTTCCCTGGCGGTCTGCACGAGTAAAACTGTAATCCGTAAACTGTAGGCACCTTTGTGGTGAAAAGAGAACTCGGCGATTCCTACGCATAAAAGATTAGGACTAAGTGACAGTTCTTCTATAAAGTTCTCTTCCTGTGGCTCCTGCCTTTCAGGTTGTGTCTTTTACCTCAATCATAGAAGCAGGTATGTTCTTGTCATTCACAAACTTTTCTCTGTCTGATCCCTCAGAAGCTCCTTCCATTTCAGTCTCACAGACAGGTAACATATATCCCTGTACATCAGCTTATGTGCATCTTCTTGAGTTCTGCGCAAAGCTGATCTGGTAGGAACTCACCCCAATCTCCAAACTCAGTTACACAAGTGGTTGTTGGTTCCTTTCCATCAAATGGATCTTCATACACATTAGTTAACCTCCTATTAGTACTAGTCCAGTGGCCACTTGGGTGATAATAGGACTCATCATCCTCATCCGATTCTGCACTTTCTTCAACAGCTGCTTGTACAAGTCTCTGCCATGTTTTAGGCTGGAGTATTGGCTTAACGTCAGCCACAGCATCATTGATTTCCTCTGTCAATGCTTTGCAGGGCAGCGAAAGATCCTGTGTAAAGTACATGTTGGACCTTTGTGTCCCAATGGTTGAACCAGATAAACACGCAAATCATTCATTTGTTTAACCACTAAAGAGACAGTGAGTTCCCAGCACTCAGCCAACTTATGCTACTGTAGCCGTAAATTCCGGACAAGAACACAATCTCCTTCCATTAAAGTACATTTTCTTACTTACTTACTGATCAAATTGTTTTTTGTTCTGGTCAGCAACCTTTTGAGAATTTCTGATAGCAAGTTGATAACTTTCCTGAAGGTTAGACTTCCAAGGTCCTCACTTATTGTGAATGTGATGTAGACTGGACATCATGTCTTGGTAGACCAAATGGAGTGTCAGTAGGTAACCGAGGAATTATTTACAATACAATACAGTTTATTTTTGTATAGCCCAAAATCACACAGGAAGTGCCGCAATGGGCTTTAACAGGCCCTGCCTTTTGACAGCCCCCCAGCCCTGACTCTCTGAGAGACAATGAAAAACTCCCAAAAACATCGTAGGGAAAATGGAAGGAAACCTTGGGAAAGGCAGTTCAAAGAGAGACCCCTTTCCAGGTAGGTTGGGCGTGCTGTGGGTGTCAAAAGAAGGGGGTCAATACAACACAATACACAGAACAGAACAAATCCTTAATACAGCATAATAATAAAAATTTTAGAAGTACAGGAGCAGAATGTAACTGTAGATGATATCCCATAATAAGATTTGGATATTTTATGAGTCCTGGAGACCTCATCCATCAAGCTGCCTCCCCATTTGGCCATTTCACGGCTGAAACGTTGCTCTGCCAGCCAATCTGATGAAAGGACCCCTTTTTTCCCATGATTCCTGTGATCCTCCATCAGGGATGACTTTACCACAGGCAGGCAAACAACTTGGCAGGTGGGCCGTGGCACCAATTGCCACATTTGAGTACGAGAACAGAAACAGAATAGGTGAGGGTTAGTATCAGATTATAACTATTATGTTACTTGTGTTTTAGTGTTAATGATGACTAACAACAGAGATGCAGTCTGTACAGTTAATCAGCAGCTCTAGTCAGGGTGTGCTAAACTGAAGTAGTGAGTCTTCAGCCGAGATTTAACAACCCTTAGCGCACGCACACGGTCGGTCGGGACATAACAGCATTTTAAAAACGTTACAGTAATGTGTGCATGCCCATCTGCCATGCATCTCGACATACTACCCATCAAATGAAACTTCAAAGTCTCGTCTTACCGATGATATAAACCATTTTGACACACAACAACCACAGCACTGACACTAAAGCCTTTTTTACAGAGAAGTACATACTTTTAAGAGTTGACTTTCCCTACCTTTGAAGACCCCCTGCAAGTCAAACATCAATATTTCCGAGCAGTATTGATCCCATTCTGTCCGTAAGGCTCAGCGAATATAATCCAGTAAAGCGATTAGGTCCAAAACACACGATATATCCTCAAAGGGACAAAAACTCCAGAAAACGTTTCATAACTTGAGACTAGCTACGTAATTTTTTTCATTTCTATTGATCATATCAGGCGTAATTTGTTTCTGTCGGCGAAACACGGAAGTGTTAGCTTCTGATCGACACCTAAGTTGGCCAATTACGACGGGTCTGGGGTTGACTGGCACCTCGTATAGCCAGCAGAGTGTCACAGACAGCTGAACGATGACGTACAACTCCAAACCCTGGTAGAATCTACCAGTTTGATTGGACACTGTGAGTGACACTCAAAACTTACAGCCAATGAGCAGCTGAGCATTTTGATATGTAACTTGCCATAGTAACTTGTAAACAAAACGATCGGAGCTGCGCGAAGGTGGCATTTGTGCCAGTCTGCAGAGTTGGTGCGTGGTTGTTTTATTGTGATTTCGCCAAGTTTTTCGTATTTTAAATATGAATAAAAGTACCGATAAATGTAAATACACTCTTGATTAAATAATAGATGCATGTCAGCGGCGTGAAAGTAATCAATCAGCCCAGGAGACGTCTAATGGCAGAGAGTGACATGTGCCACGCCCTTGTGCTTTCCGCTTGCTAGTGATTGCTGCCATCAAGTGGCACATGGAAAAACACTGAGCTGTGTTGTAACAGTTTGTAAAAGAAATGTATATAGTTTGTGTGCATTTTCACGGTACATTTTAAGATGGAAAAACATGTTTTGGGCGACTTTGTAATATGTGCTTTAAATGACATGTTAGAATCAAAGAGAACTCTAGATTGCGGGCTGATTCCGTAAAATTAATTGGGATTCCAACTGAGTTAAATGATGACAAAATATTGCTATGATCAGCGTCATTCCCTCCAACAGTTAACATTTTGATTTTTTTTGACAGTTGATGTCTCCCAAACATCAATTCATATGGAGAGAAGCCAGTAACTTCATTTCTCGTGCAGTTATAAGCATGAGTGTGGGGTTTGATAAAGTCACGCCAATGATTCTGCTCTTTGTCTCTGAGGGTACCTAGCATATTAAGAAGTGTCCGGTTGTATCGTTCAACAGGATTTCCCCTAGGGTGATAGGGACTGGTTCTCACCTTCTTGGCACCTACTAGAGCACTAAGTTGTCTGCAATTCAAAAATCTCTACTTTGATCACTATGAAGTTTGTCTGGAAACCCCATAGTGTACTAAGAACTGCTCCCACAGGCATTTAGCAACAGTGCTAACCTTCTGGTCTCCAGTTGGTATGGCTACTGCATACTTTGTAAAATGGTCTGTGATAGAAAGTATATCTTTAGTATTTTTTGCTATCAGATTCTAAAAAATAGAAATCCATGCAGATTAATTCCATCGGTCTAGTGGTTTGGATGTTGACCAAGCGAGCAACCTTCTCAGGTTGAGATTTCCGCCTAATGCATCTGCCACAAGATTTGATCTTCTCAACATCATAAGCCATTTTGGCCAGTAGAATCAAGATCACACCAAGTCAAGAGTGCATTGATTCCCAAATGTCCCATATTTTCATGAAGATTCTTAAGAACAATTTCTTGTGGTTCCTATATTGCCTGTTAAAGGTTGGGAGAATCAGTGCTGGAATAAGTTGGAACTTGCTCACCTTTGTTCACCATAGAAATGATCCTTCCAATGGCAGGATCAGCATTCTGATGTCTAATAGGTTAATTCTGGCTAAAGACAGGCATTGTTACAGTTCCACAGTCATCTTCAAGGCCACCAGGTATGGCATGAGGATGGAGTGCAAGTGATTCAACTAATGTGACCGGAAGCAAGTCATCGCTACAGACACTGAGAAGATGTTTGTCACAGATGGCCACAACTACATCAACAGGAAGAAATGAATGCTCTGCAGAAGATGATAAATGATGGAACGTAAAATGGTTTATTCGGTCCCTTTCTCCACATGACCCCGGATCATCGGCAGCTGGGCTTTGTGGCTGCCTTGAGAGACCATCTGCATCTTGATTTTGCTTCCCTGCACGATATTTGATGTCAAAATTAAATGTTGACAGTGCAGCCAACCAACGATAGCTTGCCGCATCCAGTTTTGCAGAGGTAAGCACATAAGTTAAAGGATTGTTGTCTGTAATCACAGTGAAATGACTGCCATACAGATAATCTTGGAATTTTTCTACAACTGCCCATTTTAAGGCCAGAAATTCCAGCTTATGTGCAGGGTATCTCACCTCGCTAAATCCTCTACTAGAATATGCTATGACACGTGTTTGGTCATATCCTGTTGGTACAGAGCTGCTCCCAGTCCAGTAGAGCTAGCGTCAGTGTGAAGCACATAAGGTTATTTAGGATAGGCAAACCCCAGGACTGGTTTGGTTGCTAACTTGTTAATGATTAGTTCAAAAGCAGTTTAACATGAAGATATCCAACAGTCTCCAAAAGTTTCGCTGGGATTTTTTTTTTCTTAATTTTCTTAATTTTATTGCAATCATTCCATAAAAATCAATCAATTTTTGCAAAAAGTAGGATTGAGAACAAGTCAACCCCACCGCTGAGAGACAGAGCAAGGCCAATGGAGTTAAACTTAAGGCTTGTAGACATACTTAAATTGATACGTTTGATAAGCCAATAGAGATGAATGGAGAAGAAAAAGAAATACAGAAATAATTGATTCCTCTGTGCTTTAAGAGCTTATTTTAAAATATTACTGATTAGATCCTGCCATGTTTTGAAAAAAATCAGTACAGATCCTCTAACTGAGTATTTGATTTTTTCCAATTTCAAATAGTATAACACATCGGTTTCCCACTGACTTAAAAGAGGAAAGTTTGGGTTTTTCCAGTTTATCAGAATAAGTCTGCGTGCCAAAAGAGTAGTGAATGCAATCACAATTTGTTTGTCTTTCTCCACGTTAAAGCCCTCTGGAAGAACCCCAAACACAGCTGTTAGGGTTAGGAGGGATTGTGAGTCCAAGACTGTCTGAAAGGTAATTAAAAATTTTGGTCCAGAATGATGTTAATTTGGTGCAGGCCCAGAACATGTGACCCAGTGAGGCTGGGACTTGATTGCGGCGTTAAGCAGGTTGGATCATGACCTGGAAACATTTTGGAGAGTTTTAGTCGAGACAGATGTGCTCGATATATAATTTTGAGTTGTATAATTGTATGCTTTGCGCATATGGAGCTCAGTGAAGTCTCTGCATTGCTACTTTCCACTCCTTTTCTGATATATTAATTGAGAGATCTTTTTCCCAGTGTCCTCTTGGATCTTTGAAAGGGAGGGATTGTAAAATGATTTTATATATTGCAGAGATGGAGTCTAAGTCCTTGAGATTGAGCAATATTTTTTCCAGCATGGATGAGGGTGCAAGATGAGGAAAATCGGGCAGGTTCTGTTTAACAAAGTTCCTGATTTGAAGATAGTGAAAGAAATGTGCAGCTGGAATGTTAAATTTGGAATGTAATTGTTCATAGGATGCAAAGACGTTGTCTATATAAAGATCTCTAAGCAAGTTAATCCCAAATTTTTTCCAGTAATTAAAAACTGCACATGTTTGTGAAAGTTGAAAGAGGTGGTTCTCTTGCAGGGGTGCCACAGATAAAAGCTTCTCCATCTTAAAATGCTTTCTACAGTACATTGGTTCCAGATTCTAAGTGACTGGAGCACAATTGGGTTATTAGTGTATTGCCGATAACTTGCATTTATTGGGGCACAGAGCAGGGAATATAAAGAAGTACTGCAGGATTTTACTTCTATTGCGGTCCATGCCTGTGTATGTTCTTCTATTTGTGTCCAGGTTCTTATCGCCTGTATATTTGCTGCCCAGTAATAAAACTGGAAGTTAGGTAGAGCCATGCTGCCTTCTGCCTTAGGTCTTTGTAGGGTCGCTCTTTTGATGCATGGATGTTTTGAATTCCAAATAAATGAGGTTATTGTTGAATCTAATTGCTTAAAGAACGATTTATTAATGTATATTGGTATGTTTTGAAATAAAAAAGGAGCTTAGGAAGAATATTCATCTTAACAGTGTTAATTCTTCCAGCTAGAGTGAGATGAAGGGTTGACCGTCTATGCAAGTCTTGCTTAATTGTTTCCATGCAGACAGCGAAATTCTGTTCGTAAAGAGCTTTATGTTTACTTGTGATGTTTACCCCGAGGTATTTAAACTGTTCTGCAATGATAAAAGGTAGGGTGTCTAATCTAATATTATATGCTTGAGAATTCACTGGAAAGAGTACACTTTTATTCAGATTAATTCTGAGACCAGAGATCTTTTGAAATTCTGTGAGTGCTGTTAAGACTGCAGGCACAGAATTTTCTGGGTCTGATATATACAGTACCATATCATCTGTGTATAGAGAAATTTTCTGTTCCAGTCCTTCTCTGCTAATCCCCTTTATCTGATCAATGTATTGCCAGTGGTTCAATGGCAATCGCAAACAGCAGCGGTGACAAGGGGCATCCTTGTCTGGTACCACGTTCTAGCTTAAAGTAGTCTGAACAAATGTTGCTGATCCAAGTTGAAGCTTCTGGTTTAGTATACAGTAATTTGATCCATGCACAAATGTTCGGGCCAAACCCAAATTTCTCCAATGTAGTAAAAAGGTATTTCCATTCAATCATTTCAAATGCTTTTCTGCATCCAATGATAATAATATTTCTGGGGTGTTTGACTTAGTTGGTGAGTATATTACATTAAACAGGCGTCGAAGATTTGAAGATAAGTGTCGACCCTTGATAAATCCAGTTTGATCTTGTGATATCAGCGAAGGGAGCATTTTCTCCATCCTTCTAGCTATGATTTTTGAGAGTATTTTAGCGTCATTATTCAAAAGTGAAATTGGTCTATATCAGTGATGGCGAACCATTTAGAAACCAAGTGCCCAAACTGCAATCCAAAACCCACTTATTTATCGCAAAGTGCCAACATGGCAATTTAACCTGAATACCACCTAAAACTGAACACCAGCATAACCAAGGAGCTGGTGGTGGATTTTAGGAGGCCCAGGCCCCTCATGGACCCCGTGATCATCAGAGGTGAGTGTGTGCAGAGGGTACAGACCTATAAATACCTGGGAGTGCAGCTGGATGATAAATTGGACTGAACTGCCAATACTGATGCTCTGTCTGTCTGTCTATCTACTGAGCTTTTAGTTTAGAAAAGCAACTCATACATTAACATCTTTTGTCTTAAAAGAAAAACATAATAACGGAGCTTTCAATGATACAAACAACTTTTTGTTGAAAGGTAAAAGTTTGCATTCGGTATGCTTTTGAACAATTAATGTGCTTTTTGCTGTTGTATGCATGCTGATAATTTGTCTAACCTTGGCTCATACTTTGTAAGTTTGAGAGCAACACATGCAGCACTCAGGTCATCTGTTAGTCTGTTTCTGGTGTCAGATTTGATTTAATTCAAAGCTGAAAACAGCTCTTGCACAAGCATAAGATGTTCCAAACAAAGTAAGGAAAGCAATCTCAAGTGCCTTGATTGACTTAAGATTATTTGGCAGAGAATTCCACACTTTAAGGATTTCATTTTCATAACTAACTGTGCTGTCCTTTGTCATCCCTTGATCCTCTCAAGTGTTTCACGAGGTCTTCCCTATTAAGCTCCCCCCCAAAGCTTCCATTATATATTACGGGTCGTGGATCAGGTGTGGCGATTAGCAACTCCTGGCAATAATTACAGATGCGGACAACTCCTCACCTGTGCGCTTAAGCGGGACTGCCCGCATCACAAAGCTCCCGGAATCCACTCGGCCACTCTACCATAACCCCCTTTAAGCCACGAGTGCGGCAATTATCTGTTAAAACTGGCCTTTTCGATTTTGAGCTGTGGACCCGCTATACCACATCCCCTCCAACCCCACCATGGGAATCACAGACTCAAAAGACTGCAGTCCGTGCCGCACCCTCAAGCAGCATGTGTGCCGCCCGCCTTACCCCAGACAGGAGAGGAAGGAAGCGCTCCCATTGGGCTGCTGGGCAGAGGGGCGGGTAATGTGAGAAAAGTCCTCCGCGTGAAAGAGGGGAGCGGTGAAGGAGCAGCCCGGCCCCGCATTCCTCTGGCTTTATAGTAACGAACTGTGTGCTCGGGCGGCGGCCAGGCGTGCCCACTGAGAGGGCTCTGAGTGCCCCCTTTGGCACGCGTGCCATAGGTTCGCCACCACTGGTCTATATGATGCACATTGTAATAAGTCTTTATTTTGTTTAGGAAAAACGGTGGTTAATGCTTGGCAAAAAGTCTGAGGAAGAGTTTAATTGTCTCTGGCTTCTGTAAATGTTGCTAATAGGAGGGAGCTAGCTGAGCGGAGAATTTCTTATAAAATTCTGCAGGGTAGCCATCAGGGCCTGCTGCTTTCCCGCCTTAAAGTGACTTTATAGCATCTAATAATTCTGATAACGTCAGAGGTTTATCGAGTTCCTCCACACTAAAAGTGTCTATTTGTGGTATCTGTAATGCATTAGATTGTGTATTGTCTTCTTTAAACTCAGTAGAATATAAGGATTTATAGTAGTCTCTAAATGTGTGCATTTTATTTTTGTGGTCGATGATTTTGTCTCTGTTCGTGTTGGTGATTACTGGGATTGCGTTGCGGACTTCTTGCTTGTGAATTTGTTAAGCTAAAAGCTTATTAGCTTTCTCTACGTGTTCATAGTAATTATGTCTGGATTTATAAATTAATTGTTCAGTTTCTTTAGTTGTCACGAGGTTTAGTTCTGAATGCAGAGCCTGCCTTGGAAGCCTGGCATGTTCTTCATCTATTCTAGTAATTTTGCTTTTTAGCTCTGCTAATTTCTTTGTTTCTAATTTATTTCTGTTGGAAAGATATGAGATAATCTGTCCTCTTAAGAAGGCCTTAAGAGTTTCCCAGAGTATCCTTGCAGAAATCTTTGAGGATGTATTTGTCTCTAGGAAGAAACTGATTTGTTTGGATATGAATTCTGTACAGTTCTCGTCTGCTAATAGAATCAGGTTGAGACGCCATCTGCGAAGTGAATGTGTGGGGCATAGTAACTTTAGCTCCAAGATCAGAGGTGCATGGTCAGAAATAACAATAGCATCGTATTTGCAAGATTTAATCTTAGGCAAGAAATTATCTATACTAATAAAAGGCAAAGCCCTCACTGACTGACTCACTCACTCATTCACTGACTCATCAATAATTCTCCAACTTCCCGTGTAGGTAGAAGGATGAAATTTGGCAGGCGTATTCCTTACACTTACTTACAAAAGTTAAGCACGTTTTATTTCAAAATTCTACGCGTAACGGTCATAACGGTCGATAACGGTCGACAACGTCTGCCATGTTGAACTTTCTTATTTATGGCCCCATCTTCACGAAATTTGCTAGGCAGCTTCCCTGCGCTAACCGAAACCGATGTAAATACTTATTTCGGTGGTATGACGCCACTGTCAGCCGCCATATTGAACTTTCCAACGTCACTAATTCTCCAACTTCCCGTGTAGGTAGAAGGCTGAAATTTGGAAGGCTCATTCCTTACAGCTTACTTACAAAAGTTAAGCAGGTTTAATTTCGAAATTCTACGCAGTACGGTCATAACGATCGATAGCGGTTAGACAATGTCTGCCATGTTGAACTTTCTTATTTATGGCCCCATCTTCACGGAATTTGGTAGGTGGCTTCCCTGCGCTAACCGAAACCAATGTACGTACTTATTTCAGTGGTATGACGCCACTGTCAGCCATGTTGAATTTTCTTATTTATGGCCCCATCTTCACGAAATTTGGTAGGCAGCTTCCCTGCGCTAACCGAAACAGTGAGAAAACAATTAAATTCACAATCATGTTACGTTATTTTCAAAATGTTTCCTTTAATTTTTCATTACTTCTTTAACACACTACTTCTCCGCTGTGAAGCGCTGGTATTTTGCTAGTTATCTATAAAGAAATAATCAATTCTTGAGTAGCAATGATGTACTGGTGAGTAGAAAGAATATGTTCTTGATTTTGGGTTTAAAAACCTCCAGGGGTCTGATAAGTTGTGATCAGTTATAAACTTTGTAATTATCTTTGCAGTGTTAGAAGTCATCCCCACTGTGATAGAAGTCCTATCTAAGAGTGGATTTAAAACACATTTAAAGTCCCCAGCCATTATAATTTTATGAGTGTTCACATTGGGAAGGGATGCAAATAAATTTTGTATAAATTCCTTATCATCAACATTAGGTGCATAAGCATTTATCAGAATCATTTTACAGTTAGATAAGTCTCCCATGACCATTACATAGCTCCCTTCAGGATCCAATACTACATCTGATGCTACAAGTAAGACAGTTCTATGTATAAGAATTCCCACATCTCTAGTTTTCTTTGTAAAACTAGAATGGAACATTTGGCCAGTCCAGTCCTTTTGCAGCCGGAACTGATCCTTGCTTAGTAAGTGGGTCTCCTGTAAAAATACTATTTTAGCGTTTATACCTGTTAGGTGAGAGACTACTTTCTTTTTCTTTAATTCGTGATTCAGACCTTTAACATTCCAGCTCACAAAGCTAACTGTCCCATCATGGAGACATTGATTCTGAATTTTTAATGTAATTTTATAGTCTTAACTGGAAGTGAGACAGCTTTAACCTTAGTTTCCTACTTCCCCAAGCGTTATTGCCATGCAGCCTATTGTTATGCTGGTAGTTATAATTATAAAGATTAAAAGGATAGATTAGGTATAGATATAGCCTGCTCTCTTTCTCTCCTCCCCTTAACCCCCACCCTCCCATTTTGCCTCCACACGTGAGGCTGAACCCCACTTCACAAAGTCGGTCCTCTGACATACCCAGAGACAGAGCTTATCCAAAGCAAAACAAGCCCCCTTGCAGCGCCGTTTTAGCATTAAAAAATAGAGATATCTATTACCAATATAGTCTAAATATTATATGACTAATTTATAATCATTAACAAACTATGAACTTAAAATATATTGTAACAACCCGGCAGCAAGCGCTGGCGGAGTGACGCCTCATGGTAATTTATGTAAATAGTTTGTGGGGAATTTATGGGTAATTTATAAAAAGCTTATTGTATGTCGACATTTACGTATTGTCATTTGTGTTGTAAATAATGGTGTGTTTGTATTTAATTGGTTGGGTGGGTTTGGGACATCGCCGTCCGGGGTTATTTATTTTGTAAAAGTACCAATTTATTGAAATGTGTCTCTGTGCTTGACCTTGGCAATGGCAGCAATAATGTTGAGCTTTTGTTTCTGACTATCTTCTGTAATAAAAGATACAACAGGACAGAGCTGTTTATTTGCTAAGATGTTATCTAAGCAAACTACCGAGACACTCGAGTCGCGGCGGTGTATGGGGCACGAGTGTTCTCTTTCTTAAAGAGCTGGGTGCAGTTGCGTGCATGACGCTGGCAAGCCGCTAGCCGACAGCTTCGGAGAGGTGCACGGCAGAGTTCGGCTCGAAATCTTAAAAGACTCCTCCACGGGTCGCTACATTGGTGTCAGAAGTGGGAGACCAGGCTGTTAAGAAGACGCCGTCATGGAACAGAGTCTTGAAGAAATAGAGCGTGCCATCTCCGCAAATAGCGTTATGTTGGAGCCTGATCAGCAGAACTGCACGGAGAAAAAGGACAAACTGGCCTGAGGGTGCCAGTATTCCCCGGACAGTGTTGCGATCTTCTAGGCACGGCCGAATGAACCTGTAGCTGCCGCAACGACACCCCAAATCACCAGTCGGCCGGTCCTCCCACACGGTCACCCGCTAAGCTGCCACGATACAGCGGGTTGACGCCCTGAGCCATACCTTGCACAAGTGGATCTGGCTGCTCTTCACAATGGTTGGAGCTGCGAGGAAGCTGCAACACACTTGGCCCTTGCCTTGGAGGGTCCCGCACTTCAGGTACTCATCGACCTGCCGCCTGAGGAGTGTCGTGATCTTCAGGCCCTCACCGATGCTCTCACCCGTCGTTTTGGACAGAGAACCTCAGCGGAACACAACAGGGAGGAGCTGACAAACCGACATCGGCGTGAAGGTGAGAGTGTGGGAGCATTTGCAGCTGACATCAGGGTCTATGCGGAAAGGTTACCCTACTTTCTCGACAGCAGCAAGGGAAGAACTCAGTGTTCATGCTTTCCTGGGGCCTTACACCAGAGCGTCTCCGTCCAGCATGTCTGTCTGCTGTCGCCAGACATTTGAGTGAGGCACTACGGGAGGCTGAACGGGCTGAAGAGGTACTACAGCTTGGGTCTCCGGCACGTCAATCATCACGCCCAAGCCGGCTAACGAGCAGTTGAGCGAGTGGTAGAAAGGGACCAACCTGAGGGTGTGGAGGTCAGTCGCGCCAGCCATCATCATCCCTCCGCAATGACTGCCCTAAAGTGGGCGCTGTGGGTTTTCAGGTGGACTGTACCTAGACTGCATTATAGACGGACGGCCATGCAGTGCCTTAGTGGACACGGGTCCACTATTTGTCTATTACAGAGAGGAGTGTTGCCGAAACAGCTGGTCCTCTTCCAAAAGACTGGACTCCTTCTAACATCGAACTGCGCACGTTACGGGTGAACGGACAAAAATGCCCGGAAAGAAACTATTGACTGTAGTAGTAGGGGCGAGCCAGACCAGCCACGAATTCTGGCTCATGGACATTAAAGACAAATGCATAATTGGGTTAGACTTGCTGGCCCACTGGGGAGCATGTGTTGATGTGTCCAGGGCCATCCTCGCGTAGGTAATGAGACTGTGTCGCCCAATCGGGCTGGAATCATCCTGGAAGGGCTGTTAGCTTGGATTTGCCTGGACACCACGGCTCACCGGCTCCCGACCGTTGTTCGGAAGATGCAGGGACTGAAGAGGACCCCCAGGAGAGTATTGCAGCTCAGACCAGTGCTCCCCAACGGTTTTCCTCACACGACCACCCATCCACTGAGACGGTTGCTGCTGTGGAGGAATTGGGCCATCGAAGTGGTGAACAGCTGAGCACGCCACAGCAGGAGCAACTCCAGAAAGTATTGAACGACTTTGTGGACATTTTGCGGCTCGAGAAGAGGACTGCACCAGAACCTCGTTAGTCAAACACCACATTGACACTGGCCACGCCGCCCCATTCGTTGCGCCCCACAGATTGCCTCTTGCAAAACGCCAAGCTGCCGAAGAATTGATTCGCGAGATGGTAACCAACGACATCATTGAGCCTTCTGACAGTCCTGGGCCGCACCCATGGTCATGGTGCGGAAGAAAACGGGGGGTTGGCGCCCTTGTGTGGACTTTCGTAAATTAAATGCAGTCACTCGAAAAGACTCTTACCCATTGCCTCGCATCGATGATGCATTGGACTATGTGGCTGGATCCCGTTGGTTCAGCACTTTGGACTTGCGCAGTGGATATTGGCAGGTAGAACTGGCAGCAGAGGACCGACCCAAAACTGCATTCACCATCGGACAAGGGCTGTGGCAGTTTAAGGTAATGCCGTTTGGACTTTGTAATGCGCCGCCACGCTTTGAAAGACTAATGGAGCGGGTCCTAAAAGACATTCCCCGAACCCGTTGTGTGGTCTATTTAGATGACCTGCTGATTCATGCCAGAGACTTTGACCAGGCGGTGCACAATTTAAGGGAGGTCCTGACCGCCATTCGTAGCGCCGGGTTGCGGTTAAACCCTGAGAAATGCAATCTTCTCGCCCGACAGACTCAGTTTCTAGGGCACGTAATCAGCGAGAGTGGGGTGGCTACAGACCCGCAAGGTGACTGCCGTGAGCAACTGGCCCCACCAGCCAATATCACTGAACTGCGGAGCTTTTGGGTTTAGCCTCCTACTACCAAGATTCGTAAAAAACTTTGCGACCATTGCCAGCCCTTTGCACCGACTAACGAGTAAGGGCCAACAGTTTGGGTGGACGGAGGATTGCACAGCCGCCTTCCAACAGTTAAAGGCTGCCCTCGTCAGCGCGCCTGTCCTGGCGTACCCTGACCCCAACCAACCTTTTGTGGTGGACACTGACGCTAGCAATGTGGGGATTGGGGCCGTGCTCTCACAGAAGGGGGAGGCTGGAGAAAGAGTGATAGCTTATTACAGCTGCAGCCTCAGTCGACGGAGAGGAATTACTGTGTCACTCGGCGGGAACTGTTGGCAGTGATCCTAGCGGCACGGCACTTTCGGCCCTACCTATTGGGCACTAGGTTCACACTGCGGACTGACCATGCTAGCCTCACCTGGATGTTGAATTTCAGGCAACCAGAGGGCCAGGTGGCAAGGTGGATGGAGATTCTACAAGAATATGACTTTGAGATACAGCACCGACCGGGACGGCAGCATGCCAACGCTGATGCCCTCTCCAGGCGTCCATGCCTCAGCAATGAATGTCGATATTGCCGCCGACAGGAAGAAAGGGGGCTGGGGCCATCGTCCGCATCCGCAAGGATAGATGACACTGTTGGAGTAGGGGAGCCGTACACTATTGACCAATTGAGGCAGTTACAGGCGAACGATCAAGCACTAGAAAAGGTAAAGGGCTGGTTGGAGACACAAGAACGTCCCGACTGGCAAACCGTGTCGTCACAGGGGCCTGAACTCAAAATACTCCACTCTCAGTTGGGCAACTTGGAGTTGCACGATGGCGTAATCTACAGGCGGTGGCACGCACGGGGAGGAATTGACCGCTACAACTACTGGTTCCCCAGGCTTTGCGCGCCGAGGTCCTCCGATGGGTCCACGGAGCGGCTGGATCCGACATTACGGGAACGCTAAGACAGTGCGTCGACTACGGCAGCGGTTTTATTGGCCCGGTGTCGGCAAGACGCAGAGCTACACGCCCACTGCTGTGACGTCTGCACTGCACAAAAGGACCTGGTCAACGTTCTCACGCGCCATTGCAACGATACCTGGTCTGGCACCCATGGAGAGAATTGGCGTGGACATACTGGGTCCTTTTCCTGTAACGGAAGCCGGAAATCGCTACGTTTTGGTAGCAATGGACTACTTTACCAAATGGCCAGAGGCGTATGCAGTTCCGGATCAGAGTGCCCCACAGCTGCCCAAAACTCGTGGATGAAATGTTCACTCGATTTGGAGTTCGGACGAGCTCCACAGCGATCAGGGCGGAACTTTGAGAGCCGTTTGTTCAGGAGGTGTGTCAGCGACTGGGGTGAAAAGACCGGACCCCCCCTTCACCCACAAAGTGATGGATTGGTCGAGCGATTTAATCGCACCCTGGCCACTCAACTGGCAATTCTGACCAGTCAACACCAGCGGGACTGGGACCAACATTTGCCTTTGGTCCTATGGGCATATCGGACAGCAGTGCAGGAGTCGAGCCAATGCACGCCAGCGGGCTGATGTTTGGAAGGGAACTTCGACGCCGGTGGATTTAGTGTTTGGCTCACCCCTGAGCCTGAGATTATTGGTGGGCCCGAAATGGATTATTTTAGACGGCTAAAAGAGCGGCTGGACACCGTTCATCGACTGGCCAGGGAGGCCCTGGAGGGAGCTGGAGCACGCCAAAAACGGGCTTACGATTCACGGGCTCATGGCCCGACGCTGAAGCCAGGGGACAAAGTGTGGGTATTTTGCCCGCAACGGAAACGGGGATTGTCCCCAAAACTAGCCCACCATTGGCAAGGACCGGGAGAAATATTGGACAAAATATCGGAGGTAGTTTTCCGAGTCGAATGCCTGGACGAGGCAGACGGGTGGTGCTGCACAAGGACCGTTTAGCACCATACCACCCACTGGCCCCAGAGCAACAACAACTCGAAAATATAAGCGGTTCTCCAACCTCCACCCCGGCACCGAGTCAGACATTGACAGGACTGAGCCCGACACAGTGATGGCACCTCCGGCAGGACAAAGCGTCCGTCGACGGCCAGGACATTTACGTGATTTTATCTGTGATGAGTAGGGTTGTGGGGACACTAACCCTCTTAGGAGGGGGCTGTGTAACAACCCGGCAGCAAGCGGCGGAGTTCATGGGTAATTTATGTAAATAGTTTGTGGGAAATTATGGGTAATTTATAAAAAGCTTATTGTATGTCGAATTTACGTATTGTCATTTGTGTTGTAAATAATGGTGTGTTTGTATTTAATTGGTTGGGTGGGTTTGGGACATCGCCGTCCGGGGTTATTTATTTTGTAAAAGTACCAATTTATTGAAATGTGTCTTCGTGCTTGACCTTGGCAATGGCCGCAATAATGTTGAGCTTTTGTTTCTGACTATCTTCTGTAATAAAAAGATACAACAGGACAGAGCTGTTTATTTGCTAAGATGTTATCTAAGCAAACTACCGAGACACTCGGAGTCGTGCGGTGTATGGGGCACGAGTGTTCTCTTTCTTAAAGAGCTGGGTGCAGTTGCGTGCATGACGCTGGCAAGCCGCTAGCCGACAGCTTCGAGAGGTGCACGGCAGAGTTCGCTCGAAATCTTAAAAGACTCCTCCACGGGTCGCTACAATATATAATCTTCAGCAATCTTAATGTATTAAGACATAGAATTAACCATGCAATTCCACTTTCAGTTTGGCAGGATACAAGAGGCTGTATTTGATATTGGCGTGCCGTAACCGCTGTTTAATGTTGTAGAAGGCTGCGCGTTTAGTAGCTGTTGCTGGAGAGAAATCAGGGAAGATGCGAATGTGGTTATTTTCATATATAATCTCTTGCTTGTGTCTGAGGAGTGCCATCACCTCTACCTTAAATAATAATCTCTCGAAGTGAATAATAAAAGATCTAGGTCTAACGGTATTTGATCAGCATACGCGGTAAGCTGCTGCTATCTCAGAATCTACGTTAAAGTCCTCTCCAATTATTTTAGAAAACAGTTCAGCTGCAAATTTCACTGGGTTTGGACTTTCTCAATTTTCAGGTAGACCTTCGATTCTAATATTATTCCTTCTGCTTCCATCTTCCAAAGCAGCAAGTCTGTCTCCGAGTTTTTTGCATTCCGAGTTGGCAGTTGTTGCTTTTTCTTCAGCACCGGCAGCTAGATTTTCGGCTGATTCAATCTGAGTCGTGAATGTCTCCTTGACATCCTCCAGTTGATCAGCAAGTGTGCTCAGTTTAGACGAGGTTTTTCTGAAGGTGCTCTTCAATTTTACCCACCATATCTTTAAAGACTGCCTCAAAATGAATACATATGCATTCCTCCAAGTCTTTATTATCCTGTTGCCTAATCTGTCGCAGCTCCGGTTGCAGCTCCGGTCGCAGCTTCTCATTTACTTTTTCTCTTGCCTTCTCCTTTGCTTTCTCACTTTTCTTTATATCTTTCTTTATCTCTTGCTTGAGCTCAGCGATCAACACCTTCAGTTCAGACAGATCATTTCTGCTTTCGTGCACCATAGGTGAGGCTGTGGGCTTTTTTGTAACTGGTGTTTCCGGCTCGCGTGAAGTAGTTGAAGGCGCGGACTGCAAGGCCTTTTCTAGTTTCAGATGATCTTCTCCAATAGGCGAGCTATCGTGACCTGTGTCACTTGCACTCGTACATTCGCTGCCCCATTTCGCTCTCTGCCGGAGATGATGTAGTGGACCGTGGTCCTGAGGAGTCTGGGTTTTCACCCATCTGATCTAGGTCAGTCTCTGAAAGGCCGTATCTTGAGCTTGAACTTGGGCTTGCTGATCTAAGCTTGGATGTAGCTTTAGTTTTCATTTCTTTCATTTCTTTCTGAACCCATTTCTTGTTGACCATGTTTATATATGCTTGTATATACTGTAGTAGTGCCTCTCAGGTTGGATAAATACAGGACATCTCAGGATAATAAGCAAATAATATGAAAAATAACACCACTGCTAGCGGAGCTCCGCTTCAGACGTCCACCTCTCACAAAATACGAGACCAAAATCCAGTTTTTCTGGGATTGAAGGACTTCTGGCTACCAGCCGTTCTATTGTTATTTTTTTTCCTTCAAAAGAGGATATCCAGGTGTAAGGTCATTTAGAGGTTTAACAATTTTAGAATAGTCCTGAATATAAGAGCAATAATAACCAGAAAATTTCTTTAAAGATTCTTAGGTGCAGGCCAGGTTGTTAAAGCACTAATTTTGTGAGGGTCAGTGTGAACTCCCTCCCTGAAAACTACATGTCCCAAATAGCAAACTGAAGTTTGGAAAAATGTGCATTTGTCTGGAGACAATTTAAGACCATTTTCTGTAAGGCAGCTCAGCTCTCGTAAAGGTTGTGCTTCATGTTCTTCTAGACTGCTTGAGAACACAATCCAATCGTCAAAGAACACCAATACTTCTTATAAGTTAATGTCTCCCATGCATTTCTCCATTAGTCTTGGAAAAGTAATCGGGACATTAGTTTTTCCCTGTGGCATACTGTTGAATTCCCAGAAGCCCATGGGACATACAAAGGCAGTCTTGTGCTTGTCTGTTCCTTCCATTTCAATTTGATAATATCCAGATTTCAAATCTGTGACTGTAAATCACTGAGCACTTGAAAGTGCTGAGAATGTTTCCTCCAGATTGGGAAGTGCATAAGCATCTTTAATGGTCAAAGAGTTTAATTTACGGTAATCCACACACATACTGACATCACCATTCTTTTTCCTAACAATGTCGATGGGAGTGGAGTATGGGGATTCTGATTCACGTATTATTCCAACTTCCAAGAGAGTTTTGAGATGCTGCCATACTGCTTCAAAATCATTGAGATGTATGGGCCTTGAACTCTGTTTAAAGGGTGTTTCATCCTTAAGTTTGATGTGATACTTGACCTTAGTTGCACGACCATAATCCGAATCATTAAATGCAAAAACATCTGAAAATGGATACAGCCTCTCAGTAATCCTGTGCTTCAATGCTTCTGACAGTGGGAATCACCAAAGTCGAAACCTAAATGCAAGTTTTCAGCTGCATTCTGTAACTGAGTGGATAATCAGCCACACTCTACTCTGCCATGCTGGTTACAGTCTGAGGAAGAACTGGAACGTACAGCATGGGGTACAGCCAATTGAGCAATAACATAGTTCTTGGGAATGACTACATCAGGATCAGTTTCATTTCTTACCCACACTGTTAATTTATAAGGATGCTGAGTAGGCAAGTTAATAAGACAACTGTCTACAAAAACTCCTCCAGGTAAATATGATACCCTGGGCTGCTCAATTAACACGCACTTTCCAGCATGGAGAGCACTGGGACTTGCATAACCTTCAACAGGAATTCTGCATCCCGTGGGAATTGTTTCATTGCCCTCTCCTCTCATGGACACAATACCAACATAGCCACTGGTATTTTGCTTCATACGTAGTGCAAGAATTTTCGGTAGTTAACTGTAACCATAGACAAGTGTCTTTGTTTCTGTGATATTCCTTCCACAATGGACATCATAGAGCACATCAAGAGTATTGGTGCCAATCAAAATTGGAAGCGTACTACTGTTTCGAATATCAGCAACCACCAAAGCTAATGGGGCTACTTCAGGTTCAGGTTCAATAAAGACTCTGGAAAATGTAACATTAACTTCAACATATCCCAGATAAGGAACTGACTGACCATTAGCGCCTTCAAACTCTAGTAAATTACTGGTAGATCTGATGGGCAGGTTGATGGACAGATTATCTTTGTAGAATGACCACGAGATAGAGCCTGTATCAAGTGAGCAATTACAACTCACACCAGAGGGAGTGACATTTGCACTGCACTTGTGGCCAATCAGCCCTTTAGGTAATTTAGTCTGTTGCACAACTTCAGCAGATGCTAATGTAATTTGGGTCACAGTATTAAAAGTGGGACTTATCAGCTTCTGTTTGTACCACAACAGAAAACGACTCCTATTATCAGAGGAGCCACTCTGTCTATGGCAAGCTTGCTACGTCTCTCTCAGCTGTTTTCTTTTAGATTCTACCATCCTTGGATTTGGTTCACTACAGCATGCCGTGGATACATGTCCATCTTCACCACAATTAAAATAATACCATGGTTTGGGTCTTTGCCGATTAAGGCTTTCAGGTTTTTCATGGTTTTGTAGGCCCTCGCGCTCAGTATCAGGTTTGGTTTCTTTGGCTTTTGTTCCCTTAGATGCCCGTTTTGAAGGTTCACTTTTAGACACCTTTAAGGATGCAAGCTGAGCTCAGAGTTGAGCAATGTTTTTTCTGCATTTTCTTAATATTGCCAGGTGACGAAGCAGAGAACTTGCTTGGTGTGTCATGCTCACCCACATCAAAGTCATAGGCATGTTGGAAATTTGCTTGAACCTTTGGTTTTGAAAGGCCAAAGTGCTGCCTCATCCGAATGGATTTATCAGCCTGCTTGTCCTCTTGAGTTCTTAACAGGAGCAACAATTCAGAAAATGAAGGAGGACTGAATTTCTTTTTGTTCTAACTGAAGGCTGGTAATAAGATTGTCATTCCAGCAACCCCTGCAAAATTGTTTCAACAACTGGCTATCAAAATCCCAAGTCAAGATGCCTTTCCGCCTCACAACAAGATTGAGAGCTATCTGCAGCCTGTTTAAATACGCTGACGGCTTTTCACCAGCATTCTGTTTTGCAAACAGTTCATCCCCATCTTGTACCGTGTCACATGCAGAGTCAAGCAAATCAAGGTACACTTGGGCATCAGACTTGGCTCCCAAGTACTTAACAATGGTCAATGCAGGTGGCAATAGGTTTTCTAGAGTTTCCCTAACCACCTGCTTTGGGGACATTGTGGAGTCCGAAAGCAGTAATTGAATTCGATTAAGCCAGGTTTCATAGTCCACTTCATGGTTAGGCACAGGCACAGAAAAACATCTCAGTTTTGGACTGTAAGAAGATGCCACTTATATTACTACCAAGATCCCCCACTTTAGTCTGAGAACCAAAGGCTGGGCCGATGGGTTCATGATCAGGAAGCACACCATTCTCTTCAGGTGCATGGAATGGATCCTCTTCTGTCACTACGGCTGAGCGGACAGCACCTGAAGGTGAGTCACTTTGATTCACTGAAGACCGAATTCACATCAGTGCTTCACTAATTACTAGTTGCAAATCCAAACTTCTCCATCTGGAAATGTCCCTCAATGAGTGTAACTATGACTGAGTAAGACTAGAGCCCATGTGCTTAGAATAAACATCAGATATGAGACGAACGGTGTCGGGGTTATCTGGAAAAGGCCTGTGACAAGGCAACACACTTTCTAAACTTTGAATTGCAGTGTCCGATTCAAATTCAACAATAACTGTGTTCTGAAACGTCAGGATCTGAACTAGGAACACCAATTACTCTAGAAATAGAACCATGCTTTTCCAAAAATGCATACATGTCTCCCTTTTCATCATTTTCACGTAACCTGCCAACAATAACAGGCACCTTAATATTGTTACTTAATTCTTTGCATTAATATAGCGCTTTTCTCACTACTCAAAGCACTCAGCAATTTAAGGGCCTTACTCAAGGGCCCAACAGAGCAGAGTCCCCTTTGGTATTTACGGGAATCGAACCGGCAACCTTCCGATTGCCAGCACAGATCCTTAGCCTCAGAGCCACCACTCTGCCTCAAGTACTACATCCATTTCAAAAGAGATGAGAATGCACCATAAATTACACTTAACAAATCACAAATAATTTAATAATCTATGTCATATAATGGCTAAAGATCAATATACAGTACAAACAAATAATCTGCACATAAGATATACAGGGAAAAAAAATCAATATTGCCACCTCCTGGCTAGCTTGCCGTTTGTGTAGTCGGTGCTTAGTGGGTGAGCAGGGCAACACAATGCTTTCTTGCCACCACTCACCATGCACCGCTTTACAATTTTACTCCAGGTACGGTTAAAGGAGGTATGAAAGATGGAGCAACAAATATGTATAAAAAATAACTGGCAGATTTATTAAAGCAATTACAAAAGAAAAAAAAAAAAACAAAGATTGTGATCTTTTAAAAAAAATGAGAAAAAATATTTATAGGTATCTATGACATCCGTTAAACAAGAGTCCAAAACCATTTAACAACGATGAACCAGTAAAAGAGTTCAATTTTCTCTCTTGTCTGTCCTCAGATGAGATGCATAACTCGCTGTTGTGAAAGTTCTAGGATTTGAACACGAAGACGTGAAGTCGATCTGCACAATGAAAAAAGCGCTCCATTCAAGTGGGCTGCTGCCTTGCCATCCGATTCAAATCCAGGCAGGAAAACAAACAAACAATCTGCGGTACAATTACAAAATCAGTTTGTTTGTTTTTTTAACATTAATGAGATCTCTGTATTTCCATTCTAATTTCTAATAAATACACAGATAACACATAAACTTATATGCACAATTAAAATATTTGTACTATATTCACTTGTCATGAAAATATGAAAGAGTAAAAAAAAAATTCATTTCAAACAAAATACATTTCTGCAGTGCTTAACACCTTCTCTCCCTTTTCCTGAATGTCCAGAAGGGTCCCCAGCTATGGAAAACATCCTGTGTGGTCCCAGTGCCAAGGAAAGGGCATTCCAGTGACCCCGAGGACTTCAGACCAGTTGCTCTTACTAAATAGATCATGAAGACCTTTGAGAGGTTGGTCCTAAAACAGCAGTGGCCTCTTGTTTCAGCACATCTCGATGGTCTGCAGTGTGCCAACCAGACACATATCAGTGTGGAGGATGCTGTCGTCTGTCTGCTCTACAGTCCTACTTTCACTTGGATAAAGCCAGCACCACAGTCATGATCATGTTCTTGGATATCTCCTTGGCCTTTATCACCATTCAACCTTATCGAATACTGAAGAGGTTCAAGGTTATGCATCATGATGCCCCCCTCAGTCTCCTGGACTATGTGAACATCAGACGAGAGCTTGTGAGGGTCAAGGGCTGTGTGTCAGAACAGGTGGTGTGTAATACTGAAGCACCTTTGACAAATGTTCTGCCTGTCTTTTTGTTCACCATCAACACAACAGACTTCCAGTACAATCCCAGCACTTGACTCCTCCATAATTGGCTACCTTAATACTGGAGACGAGTCAAAGTACAGGAGGCTTGTAATGTGGTGCTGAGCAAGGAGGGCCAGAGCAGACTGGACTTACTGAGCAGACTCAGGTCTTTTGATGTGTGCATCAATCCGCTGGAAATCTTCTAAAAGTCAGGAGTAGCCTGTGTTGTTGTTCTACGCAGTGGTATTCTGGGGCATTTAAACAAAGCACAAGGTCTGAGGAAACCAATCAGAAAAGCTGCTCCATCACATGGAAAACCCTGGGCACACTGGGCACTGTTGTGGAAAGAGGATGGGGGCAAAACTGGAGGTCACCAGGAAAAATCCCCTCCAGATGGGGTCCCTGTGGGACACTTTTAGCCACAGACTCATTCCACCAAAGTGTGCTAAGAAGTGCCTTGGGGTCTATGCTGCCCACTGCAATGCGTCCTCCTGACATCCTAAACTAAATGCTGATACTGTTTAAGTTCATTTTGCGACTTCCACACAATTTACATTTATTGATCCTTCATGTTTTATGTTTTATGTTTCTACTGCTGTATGTATTCAATGTTCCCCCTGGGATTCATAAAGTTTATCTAAATCAATTTAGATTTCATCTTTAAGATTTCTTGCATGACATCCCAGTCAATTTGCCCTCATTTTGAAGGGCAGCTTTGGGTCAGAGAGAACCAAACTGTCAACTTTCTTGAGTCACCAAATGAGTTCAGTCTTGTAAAAGTGAGAAGTTTAAATTAGACCATTAATCAGGAGCTTCTCACACATAACAATTCAACATGGCAAAGCCTGTTGGCCTGGCTATTTAGTCACTTGTTAAGAGTCCTCGTTTCTCTTGCCACTTTAACGATGCCAACCCTTTAAGGATGATTTCCAGTGCTGTGTGGAATTGTGTTGTGCTTAGAGGAAGACCCTTGTTGGTAGTGGAGTGCACTCATTGTCTTTCCGTAGTGCTCCTTCTTCAAGGGCCTAATGCATAACGCCGTGCGTAGAATTTGCACTATAACATGGCGTGTAAGCACAAAAGCGGAAATGTTTCTATGCACAAAAAAATCCAGATGCATAAATCTGTGTGAATGCCAACTTCCACGTACTTCCACTACATAAATCCCAGTCAGCATGAAAAGTAACGCACGTGCATGCGCCTGCAGTCCCGCCCCAACTCCTCCCAGAATTACGCCTCTTGAATATGCAAATCAATATAAACAGCCCTTAAGCTCAGCCTTCTGTGAACAAGCAAAGGCAAAAGCACAGGGGGAACAGAAGAATTTCAGCGAATACCAAGTGGAGGGAAAGAAAAACATACTATTTGTTCGTTTAAACAATGGTATCAACAACAAAAGGAAGTTAATCGAAAGACATAGAGTGTCAGAGAAACTCGAAAGTTCAAGTTCACAAATTCGCATAGTGCTCGAAATAAAAAAGATGTTGTCAGATATCAAAGTTGCCATGAAAAGGTGAGTCGTAGCCCACCGTCTGAGTGTCATATGAAAGCTTATTAGGGTACAGAGAAAAAATAGGCACACAGTGAGGAAAAAGTACAAAATGTCAACTTTAATCTCAAAATTTCCACTTTAATCACGTAGTTTATTTTGTCATTAAAGTAGAACATCATAAACTTCATCTTGAAATTGTTTAATTTACTAGTTTCTCAAATCCCATCGTAACTAAAGTAGCACGTTAAATGCTTTTATATTTGTTTTATATTTGATCTTCTATGTGCTCTATGTGTGTGAATCACTCCATGCTTTTTAAACGTGCTTTCTCTTCCTCCGACAGGACACAGAATCCATTACATTCATGATATTACAGATATCTGAATAATTACAATACTGAGATGTATACTTGATATCATTTTCATGATGATTGGAATTAAAGCATGTTATTAAACATGGGGACACGGTGGCACAGTGATTGTTCATGTCTCACGCAGGATGTTTGCTGCGCCGTGCGTGACCTTCGATGAAATAATTTATTGCAGCAGTACTGTCTCTTTCAAACTTACTAACCTCCAATTCCTTTCCTTCCTTTTCTTTCTCCAAATACCCAATCGCCACACAATCAGCTCTTTAACAGACGTTAAGCTATCTGTAAGCTGAGAACGCCAATTCTTCAAAACTTTTAAAGAACATTGAAATATCTTCATAGTACGTGTTTAATTATTCTATCCAGCTATCCTTCCAGTGTCGCGTCAGCACAAGCAAGCATACAGCACGAGGCAGGAACAATATGTGAACTTGCTAGTGCTGCAGCACCGTGTCCTCACATGTTTATTTATTAACAACTAGCAAAATACCCGCACTTCGCAGCAGAGAAGTAGTGTGTTAAAGAAGTTATGAAAAAGAAAAGGCAACATTTTAAAAATAACGTAACTTGATTGTCAATGTAATTGTTTTGTCACTGTTATGAGTGTTGCTGTCATCAAGGATTTGATTATCATTATTTCTTTCAATCAGGTTCGTATTTGGAGGACGTGTTGTTATGAGGTTGTTATGTTTGTCAACCGTTGTAAAGATAACAGGTTTCATTCATCGAAGTGTTCACTACCCAAATAGCTAAAGGCAAGGAGGCGTGTATTTTAAACGAAAAGGGAGAAGACTGTGAAGGAGCGGAAAAGTGAGAAGGAAAACTGTTTAAATAAAGAGCTGGCAAGTTGAATAGAAAGAAGCAGTCAGCGGTAAAGCAAGGAAGACTCCGTAATAAGGACGGTTGGGTGCACGTAGAAGGTGTAACAATAGGATTGTTAAGCCTTATGATAATGTTCCTGCATGGAGGAACATGCGTCTCCCTAAACCCTCCATGCGGGAACATTATCATAAGGCTTAACAATCCTATTGTTACCCGCGCTTCGCAGCAGAGAAGTAGTGTGTTAAAGAAGTTATGAAAAAGAAAAGGAAACATTTTAAAAATAACGTAAATCAGTGGCGGACCGTGTATTTCACACCTAGGCCTTCAGTAGTGCTCCTTCTGAATCAACCAGCCCCTCAAAAACTAATTTATGGTTATAAAAACCATCTTAATATGCAGAAATACAATATAAAGAGCTGCTGCATCGCAGATAGATAACTCCTGTAGCCACAATAAATGCCTTTATTGAATAGACAAACCAGGGGTGAACAAGTTCCTTTCTACTGCAGCCACAGCCATGACACACATAAAAAACATGAATTATAACTCATAAACTTTCAATATTATTTAGGAAAATCACAACATTTTACTCACCAAAAATTCCGATTATTTGTAAACAAAATCCATCCTCCTCTCTTTCCTCAAAAACAGTTCAATTACTCTGTCGCATAGATTATCCGTGCACTTCAGTTCCATCAAAAAGTCCCTTTCTATCGCCATCGAAGCTAATGCTGAAAGTCGAACCTGCCCTGTCGTATTTCTGGCATAAGTTTTAATTCGCTCTAGGGCTGAAAATGTCCGCTCGACAGAAGCAGTGTACACGGGAATGGTCACCGCCAAATATACCAATGTCTACAGCTGCCCCATGCTCTCATTCAGATTTTTCTGATGAAGGAAGTCAAGGAGATCAGTGGGAGATTTTCCTGCAAAATCATCCATGGCGTACATTACAGTCAGTTCTGTTTTTAGCCGAGACAGATCAAAAACCGCTCCGTGGCTCTGTGTTAAAATGGAGAAGGCTGCATGCGGGAAATTTTTCTTGCATTCCTGAAAGTTCTGGGGCTCGAGGAGCGTGACAAACATCAGTTTTTCGTGGTCTTGGAATCTGGTCTGTGTCTGGCAAATAATATTGTCAAGAATCCTGCCATGGAGTCGGCCGTAGTATGCCCAGAGGAGACTGGGTGGTCTCATGGTCTGGAATCCCTACAGATTTTATTTTATTCTCCAGCCGTCTGGAGTTTTTTTGTGTTTTCTGTCCCCCCTGGCCATTGAACCTTACTTTTATTCTATGTTAATTAATGTTGATTTATTTTTGTTTTCTTATTGTGTCTTTTATTTTTCTATTCTTTATTATGTAAAGCACTTTGAGCTACTGTTTGTATGAAAATGTGCTATAGAAATAAATGTTGTTGTTGTTGTAGCGCGCGAGGATCTTGTGCTCGGAGTGTTTGCGGTGCATTCAGTGGCCTCGTAGAGTTCCTCATATTGGCTTCTATCTCACTCAACGGTGTCACAGAACTCCTTTACCCTAGCCAGACAAAACTGCACATCCAGGTTTTTGTCCTGTAGTATTGAAAAGAGCACGTCTGAATACTCAAAAATGCCATTGAATGTGTGAAGCAAAAAACAAAACTCAAAATCATTCAGACGTACTTTAAATCCATCAGCACAGCGCACTGTGTCCTCATCATACTCGTCATGATGCTATTACACCATCCTATCCAATCAATGGGTCTGAATACGGTGACATTGCCGTACGCCTACTAGAGGGCCGTACTGACACCAACTCAAAATCTGATTGGTTGAAGCGACAGGTTAATCGACATTTATTCTGTGTTAGAGTGCCTGCACAACGGATTGTGAAGGCCTCTCTGCCTGGCAACAAATGATGGCTGAAATGTGATTGGTTAAATGCTTTAATACGAAAATACGTGTCTGGAAGCAGCACAACCATCTGAAAAGCTATGAAAGGAAGAAAACAGACTATTTGGAATTATTTAATAAGTATTCATGGACAAAATATAGTTAACATCAGTTTGTGATTCAGATATTTTTTAGGCCAGCAGAGAAGGACTTGCAGGCCGTGACGGCCCACCACATTAAATGCGTCACTCGCTTCATATTCTTTTGCTGCCTTCTCAATTGTGTAATGAATTTTTTGAACAGGTTTCATTCATCGAAGTGTTCACTACCCAAATCGGTACTCGTGAATCTAAGATGTTTTAACAGGCATTCCCGGTATTAAGTTGTGGATTTGCCTATGAATATTTATCAGGAGCGTGTCTATGAACTTAATTTAAACTTAAGCTTTACACTTTGCTTTCCTATTGATATGTCTACAAAGGCTTGTTCAGCATCAGAGGGTTTCCGCAGTAGCTGCACTTGTGAATATGCTAAGCACAGTCCTTCACCCGCAAATATTTAGCAGCAGCATGTCTCCTGACCATCTCATCTTCATTTGCATAAGCCATGAATATTTACCTTATATGGGCAGGCACTCGACACTCAAGGTCCCTACAGGAAAGGCTCTGAAGCGTTTGCCGTATGAGAGCAGTTCAAATAGACAGCATGGCTGAGGCAGCGTGTGCTTGATGCTGTATACCGATAATTCTCTTTCTGATCAGCTGCTGTTCAGCTGTGATTCACACTTAGATACAGTGATATAAATACTGCGAGTGGTGCAGTGAGAGTAATATGGAAAAAGATGATCTGCTGTGGCAACCCTTAACGGGAGCAGCTGAAAGAAGAAGAAGAAAAGGGTGAGTAACAGTGAGAGTAACAAAGCTAAAGCAGTTATGGTATTTGGAATAGTGTGGCCATTCTGTAGACCATTATATTGTTATGGGTTTATTACAATGCATTAAACTAATAAACAATATGCGGTTAATTTCAGTGTATTTATAAAGCCATGCCAGGGATGTGGATCTAAAAAAGAAAGGGTAACCACACAGAAACAAAAGCACTGCTTTGACGCTGGTTGCCGCCAGTCTGCAAAACCGAGTGCAGAACTTGCGTACGCCAGGGTATGAGTGGTAATGCGTGGCTTTACGCCAAGTATAGGTTTTATACATCTTGATTTGAGCGTAGAAACGGGAGTACGAATATTTTTGTGCGTCGCGCACGCTTATACATGAGGGCCCAGGTATTTGGTCTAACGTTGTCTTCCTCAGCTCACTGTTAGGCTCTTTACCTTGACTCTTCTTGGCACAGGAGTTTTGCCACTGAAACCCCCAACCCACCATAATGGCACAGAGCTAATAAAGCCCCCTAGAGTGTCACAGACGTTTCAGAATGTCCAACTCCAATACCTATAAGGAGGATATAGGCTGATTTTGAATAAAACAGCAGATCAGCCAAAGATGATGGTGTCGGCTTTGTGGCTCCTTATGTTGAATGGACGGTGTTCTTGTGTCAGACACTAATATCCAGAGATGATCTGCTGGATGGGAGCGTGAATAATGTCCACCTGCTTTTAGAGTTTCAGCTAGAACTGTCATCTGGTAAGAGGAAATGTATCTAATCAGATGTTTGCACATTGATAAACTGCAGCAAGACTCAATAGCAAAAGAATCGGAGCAGACATTGTCAAAAACCAAAGTGCTTAATAGAGTCATAATGAAAATCACCAGCAGTCACTGACTAGAAGATATGCCTTAAATCTTGATGTTAAAACTGCAAACAAACTAAAACGGCATTTCTCTGAACTGATCATCAATCCTATGAGTACTCACAGTGAAGTTCTTGAGGGTTGAATCCTCAGCCTCAGGCCATCGGCTCAAACCCGTACAATAATTTAAAGGTGTAACGCCACAAAAATCTACACTCCAAACTATCAGTTTTATCAGGAGGCGATAATCAGACGATGTACCGTCTCCAAAATCTAGACGCTGACCCATTAACGCGGTCAAAGTGAGAATAAGCCTGAATTTATACTCACACACTGAAGCACGTGTGATGAAGGGTGTGAGGCCGAGCGTCGTGATGTGGCACTTAATTCTAGGGAGGCAACAGTGCAACACGTCCTAGCAACACAGTCAAGAAGGATAAAGCTACAAAATGGCAACAGGACACACTTACAATTTAATAATAAAAACAGTTTATTAATTGTCATTCATTATTAACACCAAATGCTCATGTATTAATAATTTCTAATGTACAAGGCCTCCAAGAATTCAAAGTAAAGAAGCATAAAAAATATTTAAAGCAAAACAAAATGTCAAGAACGTTCACACTGTAACAGGCCTGGCTCATCTTGGATTAACTTTGCTGGTTATCAGATGAAACACAGAAAGCAAGCTGAAGAAATGTCGGCTAACAGGAGCGCTGCAGAACAATCCCACCACTCAGGTGAGTCCTTCTGAATGAAGACAGACCAGGGAGGGCAGCTGGCTTTGTTCACGTCTTACAAGTCTGTCCTTCTCAGAGTGCCATCCACTTTGTGCTCCAGTCCCAAACTCCAAATGTGCTACGGGTGCAGTGGGTTGTTGACCTGGAAGTGGCACTCTATACAGGGCTGATGAATGGTGACATAAAAATCAACAAAAGTGATTGATCACAAATGTCACATTATGTGTTTGTGTGGTCTTTGGGGTGACATTACAGTTTCAGAACATGGTAACTGATAAATAACAGACTTATTCAGTGCATGGTCACCGATTTGAAATCAAAAATGCCCCATCATCAAAGCTCAGAAACTAAAGTATTCCCCTTCTTGTCAGTGGCACTGCACTGTGGATTTGATTTGACTTCTCCATTTTTAATTATTACATTGAAGTTTTTCAGTTGTGTTCTTTGGTTTTAGTTGATTTTACCACACAGTACTGTTGCTACCTTATTCTGTTGTCTGGTGTTTGTATTGTTCACCATCTTATGTCACAGCACCAGTGCAGAGATGATCACTCCCTGTATGGCTGACATCCTGGCAGTACAGTTTCTAAATCCTTCATGAAATCTTATGTGTTACTGATGATGGCTGATACAGGAGGACCACTTTCAACATTCAGAACAGCTAAGAGGCTTACCACAAGTAAGCCAGTCATTTATAAATATGAAGGCCACTGCTGTCTGAAAAGCGTTAACCACATTTAGGACAACAATGAGGTTTTTTCTTGAACCTATGAGTTGTTGAAGAAGATTCTTGCTGTTTTTGAAATACAGTATGTGTTGTATTCCTGTGTGTTCATTCCAGTGTGAATTCATATGTGGCTCTGAGGTTACCTTATATCTACGATCTGTTTGCCATGTTGAAGTTTTTCTCCAATATTCTATGAACTTATTAACTATTTTAAACTGGAGTCCTTTACGTCATTCAGAATTTTCTTTCTTTTTTTTTTGGTTGACGAGCCAATGGAAAGATCATTTGTCAATTCTGGGACAGGCTTTACTCCAATATGACTTTGTGTGTGTCTCAGAAAACTTTTTCTGGAAGAGCACCCTTTACCACATTCAGAACAGGTGTACTGGTTCTCTCCATTGTGGATCCTTCTGTGCCTCTTAAGCATGTTTTGACGTGAGAATCGTTTGCCACATTCTGGAAAGCAATAAGGTTTTTCTCCATAGTGAATTCTCATTGGATCTTTAAGAGTCGTGCTGTCTGAGAACGGCTTTATTTCTTACCAGAATTAATTATTTTATGATTGTGAAGAGAAGTGTTATATGAGAATCGTATTCCACATTCAGTACAAGTGTAAGGTTTCTTTCCAGTCTGACTTCTCTTATGATTATAAAGAGAACTGAGATGTGAGAATTGTTTGCCACACTCCAAGCAATGGTGAGGTTTCTCTCCAGTGTGACGTCTGACGTGACTCTGTAGGGTGCTTTGTTTTGAGAACTGCTTATCACATTCAGGACAAAAATAAGTTTTCTATCTAGTATGAGTTCTGATGTGGGACTGAAATGAGCATAAATCTTAGAATCGTTTCCCACATTCAGATCAGCAAAAAGATTTTTTATTTAGTATGGATTTTGCGTGTCTATAAAGACTTTTCTTGCTTGCATAACATTTGCCACATTCAGAGCATACATACTGCATTTTCTCTTCCATGTGAGATTGCGTGTACTCGAAAACACCTAATGTTGAAAAATTTTTGCCACATTGAGAACAGCAATATTGCTTCTCCAGTGTGAATTTGTGTGTGCCTTTGAGAACTGTGTTTGTCAGAAAATTGTTTGCCATTCTTCTGGACAACAATAAGGTTTTTCTCCTGTGTGGATTCTTCTGTGACTCTGAAGATGGCTTCTCCTTGAGAACGACTTACCACATTCTGGACAACAATAAGGTTTTTCTCCTGTGTGGATTCTTCTGTGACTCTGAAGATAACTTTTACATGAGAACAATTTACCACAGTCTGGACAACAATGACGTTTTTCTCCTGTGTGGATTCTTCTGTGACTCTGAAGATGGCTTCTCCATGAGAAAGACTTACCACATTCTGGACAGCAATGAGGTTTTTCTCCAGTGTGGATTATTCTGTGGTTCTCAAGACGGCATCTCATTGAGAATCGTTTACCACATTCTTTACAGCAATGAGGTTTCAGCTCTCCAGAGTGATTTTTTTTGTGTTTGTTAAAATTCTTCATGTTTGGGAAATGCTTACCACATTCATAACAACAATATGTTTTTTCTCCAGTGTGAATCTTCATACCTTTCTCATTGTATTGAAGAGAGGGCTGACCAAATGAAGCAGGAGGTAAGCTGCCATTCTTCTGTATATCTGAAATAACAAACATTTTTACAATTTTTTTCCTGACACCTTAATCCAAGGCGACTTACAACATTTGAGACACAATTGGTTACATTTGTCTTGTTTTTCCAACTGGATCACAGGCAGGTCATGTAAATTGCTTGTGGTCACATGGGGTCAATAGCTGAATCTGAACCTGCAACTTCAGGGTTTGATGTCCAAATTCCTAACCACTACCCGCTTTTAAGATAAATGACACAGTACAAGTAAAGTGGTGGCACAATGGTTGGAGTTCCTTCCTCACACTGAGATGCCATTGATGGTCTGGCCATTCTGTGTGTGGTCTATAGATGTTCTGCTGCTCTCTGTTCAAATTATCCACCTTTCTCTCATATGTGAAAGATATGCCTGATGTGATCAATCAATCACTAATCAAAATCAGCCAATTTTCACAAGAAATGGCAAATTAGCTGATCTTAACATCTGATCTTGAATGATAAAAGCATGCAAGACAATGTCCCAGTATTACCAAAATAGAGAAACACGTCCTCGCCAGTCTAACAGTTTTATTGTCATCCTACAGGAGATAACACATTTGCGGTTTGGAATATTTGTGCATAAAGAAGTCAGTGATGGAGGATTCTCTGCTAACACATTCAACAATACAAACCTTATTCAGCATCTGAGAAGTCAACACAAAAGGGACTGGTGTGAAGAACAAGCTGTTCAAAGGCTGAGATGACCAGCAAGCTTAGTCTAACTCAGTCGCCTAAACTCACTCGGCCTCCAATAATAGCAGCACTTAGAAAACTTAACCTTATAATACTGACAGCAAGAACCCCAAACACTTACTGTGACAGTAAAAACAGTGGAATATGTAAGCCTGGACAACCAGCCACGTTCAGTTCAGAAAGATGTCAACCTCTATATCAGGGGTTCTCAAACTCGGTCCTGGGGGCCCACTGTGGCTTCAGGTTTTTGTTCCAACCAGCCTCTGTTTTTA
>NC_053157.1:251529235-251564741 GCF_016835505.1 Polypterus senegalus | reverse complement strand
TTAATAAACCTTGTAGCACAGAGGTAATGGCAAATCTCCGGCTGTACCAGGTGCTCAAAGACATCTACCTTATTATTTCAATCACTCTAGACATTAAGAGAAAGCATAGAAAGACGAAAACAAGTTACTATTTATCCATCCATTCATCCTCTTCCGCTTATCCGAGGTCGGGTCGCAGGGGTAGCAGCTTAAGCAGAGAAGCCAGGACTTTCCTCTCCCCGGCCACTTCTTCCAGCTCTTCCGAGAGAATCCCAAGGCGATCCCAGGCCAGCCGGGAGACATAGTCCCTCCAGCGTGTCCTGAGTCTTCCCCGGGGCCTCCTCCCGGTTGGACGTGCCCGGAACACCTCACCAGGGAGGCGTCCAGGAGGTATCCTGATCAGATGCCCGAGCCACCTCATCTGACTCCTCTCAATGTGGAGGAGCAGCGGCTCTACTCTGAGCCCCTCCCGGATGACTGAGCTCCTCACCCTATCTTTAAGGGAACGCCCAGACACCCTGCGGAGGAAACTCATTTCGCCGCTTGTATTCGCGATGTCGTTCTTTCGGTCACTACCCATAGCTCATGACCATAGGTAAGGGTAGCAACGTAGATCGACTGGTAAATTAGTTGCTATTTATTAAACAACAAAAAATAAGCAATAGAAAATAAGATCGATAGTTATTTCTGGATAAAATAGTCTTAAACAAAGCCTACTGAAAGGATTCAGTGATGTCAAGGATGAAAGTCCCAGAGCGGCGTTTGATTTAGCAATCGATGTTCATGAAAATGCTGTTAACTGACGATCTGATGAAAACTGGTCACACATGTCTTTGTTTTATTTTCTGACGTTGCACTTCTGTCGTCGCTGTTTCTCTTCTTCTGATGTTGCTTTCAAATTAGGCATATTTATTGTAAAGTTTCATGCCATGGTTTCACAACACATAATTGTTGCATGCACCTGATTGGCTGGCTGTCAATATGATATATGAATTTTGCTCAAACTCTTTAATCTATCTTTTCCCAGATAATAAAGTGTTTTGATGTTGCCTAAAACATCGCCGTGTCCATCTTTCCCAGGCTGTAAACCAAATTGTTGTCCCAGATGTCCATCCATAAAGTAATCAGTAGCCTGCGGTGTCGGCTCAGTCTTCCTTTCCCAGGCTGTAATACCAATTTAGCACTATGCTGTGAACAACTATTATAAAAGTGAGTTGTAAGGGAAGAGGATATGCGTTTTTTCTTATAATGCCTATACAAGTGTCCTGCATCTGAATTCATCTAGTTGGGATTGAGCAAAATATAATATAAAAATACAGAGAATAATTTGTAGATTGTATACCCATAACAACACCTTAGTATTCTAAAAGAGCTGTAATATTATGACTAATGTATTCTGTGTGGCAGTCACTTCCTTCGCACTCCTGTCGGTGTAAGAGAAAGCCCGTTTAAGAAGCACATAGCGATTAATGACTGGGTCAGGGAACACTTAGAATACGAAGCATTTACTAACTAAAATGTAACCATTGCTTTAGTTACAATGCGATTTAAGAAACTAGTGAATTAAACATTGATTTTAAAATGAAGTTTACAACTTTCTACTTTAATGACAAAATAAACTATGACATTAATGTGGAAATGTCGAGATTAAAGTTGACATATTGACTTTAATCTCAACAGACTTTCTTTATCAGATGGTGGGCTATGACTCACCTTTTCACATCGACTTTGAAATCTGACCACTTCTGTTTTATTTTTGGCACTGTGTGACTTTCTGAACTTGAACTTTTGACTGCCTCCGCCATGCTGTGCCACTCCATAAAATTCTTTGTTGCTCATACCACTGCTTTACCCACCTAATGGTATGTTTTTTCTTGCCTACACTTCACTACGCAGGATCTCCATTTCATATTCATTGCAATTCTTCATTTTTGCACATGTTTTTGCCATTGTCTTTTAACAAAACACTGAGCAGAAAGGGCTATTTATGTTGATTTGCATATTCAAATATGTGAGATTCTGTGGGGAGTCAGAGTGAGGCTGTAGGTGCCTGTATGTGTGAAAAATTGTGAAAAATTGAAAAAAGTGTGTGGAAGTTTGCTTAGGCACAGTTTTATGAATCTGACTTTTTTGAGCGTATGCACAATTGCAGTTTTGTCCGTACGCCATGTTTTAGTGTGAATTCTACACATGCCATTATACATGAGGGCCCAAGTCTTCACAGTTCCATTGCTTCCTGTTTTGCTATATGTTTGCATGACATGGACACTACCCAGAGATAGCACTCCTTTGGTACGCTGGTTTGACTTTGTGATCAACAATTGGTTGCTGACATTGTCCCAAATGAGGCAAATTACCTGCATTGTGAGGGAACATCAGCTACGGCACTACGGCCATGTGGCACGATTCTCATTGTTGGACCAGGCTGAGGGGACGCCCACCTAACACCTGGCTGTGGCAGGCAGATGGTCATTTCTGTAGGGTGAGACTGGAGCACGTGTCTTCCTGGAGGGTTGCTAACCAGGACCCTGCGGTGTTTCATCGTTTTGGGTACCACTGCATTGTCCACAACCTGACGGTCAAAACATTCCTCTCTCTATATCTGTCACTAATTTGAGTGTTAAAATGGATTCTCCACTCTCTCACTTTTGACACCCATATTAAATATCTTTGTAAATCTTTTTATCATCTCAAGAACATTGCTAAACTCCGCTCTATACTTACCCTGGCGGATGCAGAGAGGCTTGTTCATGCCTTTGTCTCCTCCAGGTTGGACTATTGTAATGCGCTTTTTTATCGGGATTCCTGGTAAGAGTATCCAGAGACTCCATTATATTCAGAACTGTGCTGCAAGAATTCTGATGAGGGTGTGAAAGTACGACCACATCACTCCTATTTTGAAAACCCTTCATTGGCTCCCTGTTTCACTTGGAATAGAGTATAAGATTTCCCTCCTTACTCATCATTGTATTTATGGGCATGCCCCCCATTGTTTACAGGAACTCCTTACCCGTCATACTTCTTTACGTACCCTCTGCTCTGTGCACATTAACACTCTTCAAGTTTCCAGAACTGAGCTCAGTAGCATGGGTGACTGGGCCTTTTCTTCTGTGGCGCCGAGACTGTGGAGCGCCCTCCCGGATTACCTGAGAGCCCCACAGTCGACTGATGTTTTTAAATGAGATTTAAAAACTTATCTTTTTAGAAAGATAATTTTATTATTGAAGTATTTTTTTAGGTCTTTTTGTTTTATTACTTTATTTTACTCTGTAGCACTTTGAGATTGTTTATATAAAGTGCAGTATTATTATTATATTATTATTATTATTGTTATTGTTATTATTATATGGTTTACCTCAATATCATGATACAACACATTTATACAAATAGGTACATCAGAAAATAGCCCAGAACGAGCAGTTATAAGACTTACAATATCAGCATGTTCAGGTTCAGGTAAATAAGATACAAAGTCTTGAAGATCACATAATATTTTAGAATTTGATAACTTGCTGCTCACAACATGTGCATAGCACATAGATAACCCATCCTCAGATGTGATCGGCTCAGCTAACGCCACTGAGGATTTTAAGGCCACCCAGCTTAACCCCCTGTTTATCCTTTAAACAATCTTCCATCCGACTTTGATACCGTTTTAACATATTAACATGACAATCTAGTTTTACATTTACAATCAACCAACTTAAGTAGGTAATTAGGGCAGAACTCAATTAAGGTAAACACCAAATTAGAGTATAAAAACCAAAAGTCAAGAGTAGGTCGTTACAGTCTCCTAAGAGAGTAAATGTAATTATAGAAAACCAAAAATATCTTTGGCACAATAACTTCAAAGAAAGATTACTGAATATGTAAATAATTATTATAAAAATTAGATAAAAGATTAAAATATGCTTACAAAAAAAAAATATTTAAAGGCAGGCGTAAGAAAGCAAAAACCTGAAGCAACCAAAATCCAAGAAATTAAAAAGAGAGCAGGAGACCAAAAGGACTACCAAACATCAAAACGTAAAGCAGAGCCCACCAGACAGGACAGAGCCCAGTGTTGGAGCGGCTCTTTCATCTGCAGCTTCTTCTTAAATACCCCTGGGGGTGGAGCTCCAGCTGCTGTGTCACGTGGCCCCGCCCCCATGGTCTCCACAAAGAACACACAAAAGAAAATGAAGGGACAATAAAACTAACCAAATACATAAACATAAAACTTAGAAAAAAACATCATCAACGCACCAAATATACAACAACAAAATCAATACCATTTACAAAACAATTCATAAAATATAACAAAAAGTTTAAAGTAAAAGCAAAAAGGCAGAAACGAAACCCAAAATGAACCATCACAGCTGACTTCAGTCCTCAATGCTCTTCAACTTCTTGTGGTGTCCATGAGTGTCAAATTCACCATTTAAAATCCATCTTTATTAATAACTGAACATCTCAGTAGTGTGGGGGGTCAGGCTCGAGTGGGCATACGAGGGCACAGCAGACACAGAGGGGCACACAGGACACATGACAGAGCGCAGACACTCAGATGTGGAATGGAGAGCACTGCTCAGGTCTAAATGATCGATTTCACTGCTAGACGTACAAATCAAATATTCAATCCAAATCAACATCTTATTTGTTACTCACTCCATTGTCTTGAGAGTTGAAAAGCATACTCTGACTTTTCCAGCGCTATTAAGAAATGGATCATCAATACGGAGTGTTATATCTTCAGATCAGACAACACAGGAGATGTGACCAGAGGTGTCGACAAGTCAGAAGGTCACAGATGAACAGATTTGACAAATGTCAGTCATCCTTATTGTTTATTCACCAAACACCAATGGGAGTTTATTTTACAAAATGTAAACACTTATTAGATTTGTATTTTGTTAATACATAATGATTATTAAAAAGATTAATTCAAATAAATGTTCTTTTCCCATAGAGAAGCTTCCATAACCTAACAAAGCTGCACTGAAATCTCCACTAAATATCCATTTGATCAAACCCAAATCTTTCCTCCCCCTCAGCCTTGCCATTCATTTAATATTGAGAGTGGCCACTAGAGGGGGCAGTTTGGCTACAGAAGAATCAGCTCACCTGTCAGCTCTGAAGGTCATGTGACTGTGTGATCGTGTCACTCTTATTTTGCTCTTAATTCATTTAAATTGTAATTAGTTTTAGATATACAGGTGCCGGTCATAAAATTAGAATATCATGACAAAGTTGATTTATTTCAGTAATTCCATTCAAAAGTGAAACTTGTATATTAGATTCATTCATTACACACAGACTGATGTATTTCAAATGTTTATTTCTTTTAATTTTGATGATTATAACTGACAACTAATGAAAGTTCCAAATTCAGTATCTCGGAAAATTAGAATATTGTGAAAAGGTTCAATATTGAAGACACCTGGTGCCACACTCTAATCAGCTAATTAACTCAAAACACCTGCAAAAGCCTTTAAATGGTCTCTCAGTCGAGTTCTGTAGGCTACACAATCATGGGGAAGACTGCTGACTTGACAGTTGTCCAAAAGACGACCATTGACACCTCGCACAAGGAGGGCAAGACACAAAAGGTCATTGCTAAAGAGGCTGGCTGTTCACAGAGCTCTGTGTCCAAGCACATTAATAGAGAGGCGAAGGGAAGGACAAGATGTGGTAGAACAAAGTGGACAAGCAATAGGGATAACCGCTTGTACCCTGGAGAGGATTGTGAAACAAAACTGTGGGGGAGATTCACAAAGAGTGGACTGCAGCTGGAGTCAGTGCTTCAAGAACCTCCACACACAGACGTATGCAAGACATGGGCTTCAGCTGTCACATTGCTTGTGTCAAGCCACATTTGAACAAGAGACAGCGTCAGAAGCATCTCGACTGGACTAAAGACCAAACTGCTGCTGATTGGTCCAGAGTTATGTTCTCTGATGAAAGTAAATTTTGCATTTCCTTTGGAAATCGAGGTCCCAGAGTCTGGAGGAACAGAGGAGAGGCACAGAATCCATGTTGCTCAAGGTCCAGTGTAAAGTTTCCACAGTCAGTGATGGTTTGGGGTGCCATGTCAACTGCTGGTGTTGGTCCATTGTGTTTTCTGAGGTCCAAGGTCAAAGCAGCCGTCTACCAGGAAGTTTTAGAGCACTTCATGCTTCCTGCTGCTGACGAACTTTATGGAGATGCAGATTTCAATTTCCAACAGGACCTTGCACCTGCACAAAGTGCCAAAACTACCAGTAACTGGTTTGAGGACCATGGTATCCCTGTTCTTGATTGGCCAGCAAACTCGCCTGACCTTAATCCCATAGCAAATCTATGGGGCATTGTGAAGAGGAAGATGCAATACGCCAGACCCAACAATTCAGAAGAGCTGAAGGCCACTATCAGAGCAACATGGGCTCTCATAACACCTCAGCAGTGCCACACACTGATCGACTCCATGCCACGCCGCGTTGCTGCAGTAATCCTGGCCAAAGGAGCCCCAATTAAATATTGAGTGCTGTACCTGCTCATACTTTTCATGTTCATACCTTTCAGTTGGCCAACATTTCTAAAAATCCTTTTTTTGCATTGGTCTTAATTGATATTCTAATTTTCTGAGATATTGAATTTGGGACTTTCATTAGTTGTGAGTTATAATCATCAAAATTAAAAGAAATAAACATTTGAAATACATCAGTCAGTGTGTAATGAATGAATCTAAAATACAAGTTTCACTTTTTGAATGGAATTACTGAAATAAATCAACTTTGTCATGATATTCTAATTTTATGACCGGCACCTGTAATATTTAAAGTTCTTTATTTCAGGTGTTTCTCATTCTCTCCTTTCATGTTTCACTGTTCAGGATTTCAGTGAATGCTTTCTGCTTTTATCTTTTAGATTTCCTTTTTGTATAAATTGCTGTGTAATATTTAGAGTGGCCACAAGAGGCAGTAGTTTGGTGACTGACCAATCAGTGACCCAATCTGTCCATTCCTTGTCTTTCTTATCCACATTTGAATTTCAGGTTTGTGGACAAGGTGGGCCAACCCTGGATGGGGAGCCAGTCCACTGCAAAGCCACACATGTGCACCCATGTCAAGTGTGTGCCAACTGACCAAGAATTCATTAATTGCAGATGTTGGAGCTTTCAGGGTACCAAGAGTGACAAATGTGGGGACAAGGAGGAGGTGCCGCTTAAAGTTTAATGTGACATCAACTAAAACACCAAACTCTCTCAGTATGGCTGACATCTGACTGACCGGTGAGTCCTCGTCTTCAGACATTCACAGTGAATTCATTCTGAAGTGAAGGACCCTTTAAGTGACCAATGGAGGGTCACTAAATGTCTGGTGAGTGGACAACACTCCAGTCCCATCTGTCACTCTCTACTTCTACATATAGTCATTATTCAAGAGCTCTCCATACTGAGTCTGTATAGCGCCTTTCAGTTGTGCTGATCCAGCAGGATCACATGCCTGTCCTACTTAACAGGCGACATTCAGTGACACTTGGGGGCCTCAGTAGTTGTTGGGGTGTCAGCCTGAAGGACATGTGGCTGTGAATCAACAGTGACCCCTGCTGGTCAGACTGGTATTTGTAGGTCTGAGGTGTCACCGCCCTCATTATGACACACACACCTGATTGGCTACTCAGACCCAATAATAATGGAGACCCTGACAGCCGCACTCGCCCCTCATTCTCATCCACAAATTCAATCACAGAGGTTGTGCCCCCCCGCCCCCCCAACCCACCCATCCTGTAAAATGAATTTCACTGCAAACTACAAACACAAAGAGGACCTGCGCTTGTGGGGACATCAAGTGACCGGTAGAGGGTACTGGTCAGTGGTCACATGGTGTCAGATGGCTGATTGTTACACTGGTGTTTAGACTAAGATAAAACCCTGGATAGAGGGGCTCAGTGAAGGAGGTGTTGAACCTGTGCAGGAGGGTCATTGTGTGTGAGATGCTATAAAATGACAGAGAGCCAGCAGGCCAGTCCAGATACACACCTATTGTGGGGCTGTAGGGGGCGATCATTACAGTCCACTGGTTATTGTGAATCACAGAGTACTGGGAATGAGACCACAGCAAACACCAGGACTTGTCGTTGTTTTCAAAGACGCACTCCTTGCCCCAATCTTTCCTGCTCAGTCCTTTATATGCGACTCCAATCCTCATGAAGCGTCCACTGCACTCCACCTCCCAGTAACAGCGAGTCCCAGTCAGAGCTTCTCTACACAGAACTTGAGACCAGCACTCAAATCTATCAGGATAATCAGGATATTTAGCTCCTGTCCATTCATGTGTCACCTTCTTGTTCCCTTCAGACAGATGGAGGTCTCTGTGTGCCGTGTTGATGTCCAGTGTGAGGGGACAGAAGTCTGAAAGGAGAGAAAAGAAAACAAGTGAGGAAATCTGGGAGTGTGTAATGGGACTGGGGCGGAGCATAACACATACAATTAACAAGAACCAATCAGGAGCTGCATTGATGAGACTCAAATAGTAAAGCTCTCATGTGATTGGACAGAATCTGTGAGGATTTAATATAAAATCATAAAAAGACGGCAAATGACAACAAAGAGAAAGGCAGGCAAGTTAAACATTTGGAATTCATCTGAGTCATCGGAAATTAAGATAAACACCATAAGGTCACCGTTGAGGTCAAAGGTCTAATGGACTGTCCACACTGACCACTGGATTTATTAAAATTACACTTTTTACTGTCAAAGAAAATTCAAACTTAATTTCAAATTAATCCACTGCCATACTTCACAGACACATAAATTATTTCAAGAGAAGTTGACAATCTGCATTTGCTATTTTTTTAATTCAATCTTTCTATCTATTATATAGTGCCTCTCCCATCTGTCATTTTCTCTCTCTTTCTTTCTTTAGTGTGTTTCCTGTCATCTCTTATTATTATTTGACTGTCATTCTTATCCAAGGTGACTCCCATCATCTGAGATTTCATTGTTTCCTTTTTTTTTCTTTTCTCCAATTGTAGCCCAGGCAGGTGAAGTGACTTGCTCAGGTCACACAGTGGTGTCAGTAGTGGGATTTGAACCAACAACCTCAGAGTTTGAAGGCCAAAGTCTTTACCACAACACACCTTACTGCATTACTCCTTTATCTATTATATAGCGCCTTTCATGTATTTCTGTCTATTTTAGTGCCTTTCACATCTGTCTACTGTATTTGTCTTTAACTCCTTTTCCTATTTGTCATTTTCTCTCTCAGTGTTATAATGTCTTTTCTATTATTTATTATTTATGTGCTTTTCTCATCTTTCTCTTATATAATTAATTTCATATTTATGTGTCATATTCTGTCTTTCTCTTTTCTCTCTCCATCTATCACATCATTTCTTTCCCATCTCTTACAGTATATAGTGACTTTAATATCTCTATATTATATAGCGCCTTTCACGTCTGTCTCTCTACTGTTTCTATCACTGACCTGCCCCAGTAGTTTTTGTCCCCTTCCACTTTTTAACCACAACTTTTTTTTGTAAGTGCTTTTTTTATTTTTATTTTTTTCATTTTTCATTTTTACTACTATTTAATTTAATATTTTTTTTTATATCAGTATACTGCTGCTGGATTATGTGAATTTCCCCTTGGGATCAATAAAGTATCTATCTATCTAATATATAGTGCCTTTCATATCTATCTGTTTATCTGTCTATCTATCTATATATCTATCTATTATCTAGTGCCTTTCATATCTATCTATCTATCTATCTAAATTCCACTTTTCAGTCAAACAAGTGTAAACTGACCCCAGTGACTGTCACCCATCATTCTTATTCCACACAGCAGACTCTTTCTTTGTATTTTGACTTCACAGATTATTTGAAACAATAAACCAAATATCGATGGCTCACACAAAGTGATTCAGACCCTCACCTCATGTTCTGTCGCTCATTATTTGGATGTAATAACTGCCATCAAGCCCTTTCTGTGGCTCTGGATGACACTTCTACTCCTCTCACTGCCCAATCTTCTTGATGTCTGATGGCCTTTTTCTCCCAGCTGTGACATTCAGCTCTTTCCATGGATGTTGACTTGGATTCAGTTAAGGGCTCATAGCAGACACTTCACAACATTCCAATGTCTTCTTTTCCCCCATTCTTGGTGGTCTTACCTTTTTGACATCCACTCCCAAACATGACTTGATGATCTCCTGATTTCTTTGTGACCTTCACAGGTTCAACACTTCAACCTCTGACCATTAATGGCGTCACTTTGTCTTCTTAGAACACAAGAGCTGTTGTGACTCACCATAAAGCTCTCATTTAATTTCTTCAGTCCAAAGGTTCTTCTCCAGCACTTTGGCTGATTAATATGCAGCTTAGAAAACTCCATTCTATTTGTGTCCTTCAGAAGTGGGTTCTTCTACCATGGAGCCCACTGTCATTGACACAGTAACAGATGGTGTGACTTGACACTCTTGTCCTTTGATCTCGGAGGTCCTTCTGAGTCTCTCTTGATGTTTTCTTGTTTTTTCGCCTCCATTTAAACTCTCCTTCTGTTCAATCAGAGGTCATCTTTACTCTGGTGGTCTCATCATGGAGGTGGGCTGCAGTCCTACAGACCCTCAAACATCTTGAGAATATTAGCAGCTGTGCTCACTGGAAGATGAAGTTCTGTGGAGGTGGTCTTGTAGTCTTCACTTTGACCACACTTGGCTGTGACCTTCTTCATCTCATCCTCTTCTGTCGTCCCCATTCAGTGTGAGGAACACAATGACACAACACAGCAGAGTGAGGACTTGACTGAGTGACTGAAGACCTCAGTGACACTCATTAGAGGAATCAGTCAGCTTGAGATGTCACGACAGTCCAGTGAGGTCTTTGAACTTCTTAGGACCCCCAATAATTTTCTCTGCTATTTTCATTTGTTTTCATGATTAAAATTTGTGAAGTCGAGACCTCAAAGCAAAGTGTCTGCTCTGAGGAGTAAAGAAAGGAGGATGATGAGAACTTTTGTCAGCTTCACTGCCTGCATCTCCCTATCCCATAATGCACCAGTCAAAGGACCCCCAACACTCAGACTTTCATATCCTCAGCCTGTCCTGGTCTATTAAAACTTCAATGATTTTTATTGTGATGATCCATTCAGTCAAAGCACAAACTCACATTTTAAAAAGTCGTCTCTGCTCTGAGGTTCAGGAGGCTGGAGGGCGAAAACTGGAGCTTCATGAGCTGAAAATAAAAAGAAAAGAGAAGAAGAATGGAAACTGTGAAGATGACATTGTGGGATCTTAGTTTAGTTCTTAAACACGTATTACAAATTCAGAGGAGTTAAAATCCAACATATATACGTAAATTATATAAGAAATGAGGCATAATGTCGATTTGAATATCCTGTCACAATCGTGCACTTGGCAGACAATACAAAGGCTTATCTCATTGTAATTCCATCACAAGTCGAGGGGTGGCGCTGTTGCCTAATTCTTCTACTCCTTCTTCCCCTACAGATCAGACTACGACAGTCCCAATGACGTCACTTCCAGCCCATGGACCCCATTTGCCCAACGTCCCTGTCTGGCTTATTCTTAAGGTGTGTCACCACCATTTTATGCTATAATGTCGTGATGATGACTTCACTCTGAAGAGACCTCATCGTTTGACCAACTGTTTATCAACTTTTCCAAAAAGTTATATGGAGTTCACCTTTTAAGGTGCCATAAATCTTTGTCTTCTCTTGTCGCCAGTTTTACAGTTCATATTGAAAATAAATATGCAGTGAATCAGAAAGTTTTTGGACCCCTTCACTTTTTTAAAAGTTTCTCTTTTTGGTTCGTTAATCTACACTCAGTAGCCCATAATAACAAAGTATGTATGAGTTCTGAGAAAGGTTTGCAAATTTATTACAAATCAAAAATGGAAACTTGACCTTCCTTGAAGTATTCAAACCCTTATGTCAAATGAAAAATGTGGATTTTAAAGAGAGTATATGGAAAGAGTATAAGAAACATAAATTTTCAACTTCAAATTCCCAAACACCTGATTAAAAGCAGATGTTTGTTTTGAGAGTCTGCTATAACTCAGCTTGTCATGGTGAAAGGCGCAATATAGAGAAAAATCCTTAACAGCAAAGGCTGACAGTTTAGTGTTAAAGAGCCATTCGTCTTCATGCATCTCACCTCTTAATGTCCTCTTATTGTCACTCTGGTCCTCCTCATGGACTTCATTAACAAACTCAATGTCACCAGACACTCACACTTACCTGATGGAGTCCTTGTCATGATGACCCACTGGCTGATGTTCTCCAGACTCTTTGTCAGATCTGACAGCTCCTTTCTCTGTTCCTCAGCAGTGAAACCAGTGGTGACAGTGAAGCTCAGCGAGTCTCCATCAGCAGGAAGAACACAGTGAGATGAGAAACTCTTCATCAGGAGAGAAGAGGGGACGAGATTTCAGAAAGAAGACATTAAAAAGTAAGTAATGCTTATAAGAGGGGGCTCTTCTGAATTAAGGATCAGTGTGGTGGGCAGTCAGCTTGGGTTTTGATGGTGAGACCGCCTGTCAAAGACTTGTTGGTCAGTTATGAGAGGATATTTGGTGGATATTTGGATTGAGGGGTCAGGTGGGTGCAGAATTGACTTGGCAAATAAAACAAGGCTTTGAGATTTTTATGGCTCAGAGACAAACTTAATGAAATTAAAAGTAAAGACTAACACATGTGGTTAAAAGCTCTTTAATACGATTATACAATTGAAGCTGTGCAGCTCAGAAAGTGAGAAAATCTTGTGAGCCTTAGTGTCCTCATCATCAAGCTGGGATTATAAATCTAAAAGAGAATCTCCCTAACGTCTGCAAAACACAATTAATCAGAACTATTATGTGCAGTTTGAGATTAAAGCACACAAGAAAAATGTGAGACGAGAGACTGGACTGTGGGGTCTGAGCTGCAAGTAAATCCTAAAGGATTTGAATCTCATCGCTTTAAGGATGGAGACATCAGAAGGTGACCTGGCAGAAGAGTTGGCACCATCCTTTATTAGATGTCATCTTTTAAATTTCATAAAAATTCAGTTTGTCACACAAACACCTGTAAATTCATCTGTCTGTCATGTAGACTAAGATACCAAATTTGATATTTTTGTAAACAGTACATTGAAAATGTTAAGGAAATATGAAAAGACAATCTGTGATGGACTAAATGGCCTGTTCTTGTCATGTTCTACAAACTCCTCCGATCTTTTAAATTTCACTCTAAATGATCTCACGTCCCACACACTCTAATCTGATCAGACTCCCTGTGAAGTGTCGCTATTACCTGCAGGAAGTGGAGATGGTCCTTGGTCTCTGAAAGCTCCTTCAGCTCAGCTTCTCTTCTCTTCAGCTCCTCAATCTCCTTCTCCAGTTGTTCCATGACTCCTTCAGCCTTCTCCATTTCTCTCTTTTCTTGTTCTCTGATCCTCTCAGTCAGTTTTCTGTTGACTTCCTCAGTGCACTGTATCAGAGCAGTGAAGCTGTTATCATTTTCTTCCATGTCTCTTTCCACAGAGATCTGATTGGATAGGATAAAGATTTTGAATTGAGTCACCTAATAAAAATAACCAATCACAAGACACATTTGTTTGCATTTTGATGTTGTGAAGGACAGTTGGACTTGTTTAGAGTGATTGGTGGTAGTTTAACCACAGAAGGAAGGGAAGTTGCAGACCACCTCCTAGACAATATGTACCTCCAACTAGTCCGAGTAACATCATCACTTTGTCGCTGCTCTTATTAAGGAACCTGGAGGACTTTATGGGATACGCAGTCATAAAAGGCGTACTTTTGAAGAAACTTGAGAGCCTTTGACAAGAGCTGCTGGTAGACAGCTCTACTGTCTTGTGAGGACTCCATTTGACCTTTTACTATCACAAAGGTCTGACTTTATTAATGGCATCTCCTCCTCAGCCTGGGGTTGGTAGTGGAGTAGGCCAACACACACCTAGAGTGAAAAAGACAAAGAAAAAGAAGAAGTATAGGTGTGTGTGTGTTGGGAGGTTATTGTGTAAAAAACTTGAGTGTAATATGTTTGTTTTAGTTTTGTTCTAGTTTGGAGTGTGAGATGTCATCATTTCAAACCAGTGAGATAACCTTCCTCCATCTCACAGGTTTGACATGATGACATCTCACACTAATTAAGTGGTTACCTAATTGGCATTGGCAGCTGCTAATCGACACAGCTGTTGGAAAAGCTTGGGCAGGCTTCATGTATCTCCACCCTAGACCTCACGAAGGGTTATTGGAAGGTCCTCTTTGAGGAGTCTAGTTGTGAGAAGACTGCGTTCGCCAACTCAAAATCCAAAATTTCTCTCCTTCTTTCTTTTTTCTCCTTCACTCCTCCAGTCAAGCTTCATCTCCCTCCTCCCGACTCTGGCTCTCCAAGTAGTGGTTGATGGCTCCTTTTATAAGACACCCAGATGTGCTCCAGGTGCTCGTTGTTCTGTTTCCAGAAGCACTTCCGAGTGTGGTAGAAGAACAGCCCCTAAGGGCTTAGCAGCAGCAGGTGGCGCGCACAGATCCCAACAGGGCTGTACCCAACTCCAACTCCTACTGAGTTTTGTGGGAGTCCGAGGCAACAATGCAACCCAGGGGGGCTGCCACTTACCAGTCTGGGCAAGCTAATGTTCTAGATACGCTCCCTCCCCCGGTCCATCCAGCGTGGAGGCGTCCCGGCCACATGGCACAATGGGAAACAGGGCTTATCCCAGTTTTTATTGTTATTATTTTTTATCCTGTACTATTTTGGCCCAAGCTCTTGGCTCTCCTTTCTTTCTCTGGTGTGCAGGTTGAAATCTGTTTTGTTAAGTTTTCTTTTTTTTCTGTTCCTGCTTTCTAATTTAACTTTATGTTTTTTATCTTACTTTTTAGTTTGACTAAGAAAATCGCTTGTTGTATTAGTTCAACTTGATTGTTATTTTTTTCAAATAAAATAAAAATGAGTAAGACCATTAATGGACGTTGTGCCTGCTGATCTAATTAAGAACATCAGCGTCGACCTTCAGTGTGTGTTTCTGTCAGTAGAGTTAAGTCCCCTTTAAGCAGCTGATGAAATATCAGAGGACTTTAGGGTGATGCTGTCTGAATCTCCACTGAATAACACCTGAGAATCTGTCAACAGTGAAAGGCCATGAAGGACACCACACAACGTCTTCTTTAACTCTCCCTTCTCGTGTCCCTACTCATCATCACCAGTGAAGCTCTGCTGCTCTTCAAGTTCTCATTTAATTCTCCTCTCTTTGATATGAAGTGTTGTCTTTATATTCCACTCACCTTCAACTCCTCCATCATCCTCCTCATCTCCTTCAGTGTCTTCTCTCTCTCCTCAAGTTTCCTCATGATGTCACTCAGTGTTGCCCCCAGCTGTTTCTGTTTGGACACACAAGAGGACACGTGTGGTCAGATCAGAATTCACGTTCACTTTGTGATTTCTTCTTCTCTTTCTGACTCCTGATATTTTAACAACACATTTGTTTGACATTTCATGACAGAACTTAGATTTAATTTAACAAACAGGAATGACAATAAAGATTAAAAGAAAGGTTTAATTTAATTGACACAAGATTGAGCTTGGGCTTGAAGAGTACGTCAAATACAGAAGACAGTTTGAAGGCACACTGATGTGTGAGTTAGTTCTTAACGTTTAGAAGACATCACATCAACAAATTGGGAAATGTGAAGTTCACACAACAAACAAACTGGAGTGTAATGTAAAGAAACTGGTGAAAGGCCAGGATGACTTAAACACGTCATGTCAGTAATTATAGGATCTACAAGGACATTTGGTATCCTGAGTCAGACATGTGAGGACGTTGTCTGTTGTTGTCATTTTCTGTACTCTAGTAAGATACACGAAATACACAAACGATTCTGTTGAGTTCAGGAATTCAGACAACTTAAAGATATTCAAAAACTCAAAATGATATTTTTATATGTTACTCACCCCATTTGTTTTGTTTAGATGAGATTTTTTTTAACAAAAAGTTTATTATGTTTTTGTTTTTTGGTTTCTCCAGAGCCTTCAAGACCACCCAGCCATCCCTGTTAAGGGGTCAGCTCAGAGATCTGCAGGTGGGTGAGTCTGTGGTGTCCTGATGATGGACTATCTGTCAGGCAGAGCACAGTTTGGGAGACTCAAGGACTGTGTGAGCAACACTGGAGCAGCACAAGGAACAGGCCTGTCTGCTTTACTCTTCACTCTGCGCACCTCACACTAGAAAGAACAATTTTATTTTTCTTGTATATTCAAAAATCACCAAAGGAGAGTCTCAGTGGGCTTTAACAGGCCCTGTTTTTGAGAGCCCCCAACTCCTGATGCCCTAAGAAGACAAGAAAAAACTCCCAAATAAACCTTGTAGGGAAAGAAAATAGAGGAAATCTTAGGAGGGCAATTCAGATCGAGACCCCCTTGTAGGTGGGCTGGGCATGCAGTGAGTGTCAAACACAAGTAATCCTCTTCACAAAGCTAGATGGCCAATCCATCATGGCCACCTCAGAAACACAACACAACAGTACAAACTACAAGGCAGAATGCAAGAATAAATGAGACCACTCAGTAAATACAGAACTACCACATATGAGGACACAGATTTGTGCAAATACATCAAAATAAAATAGAAACTAAAGAACAAAAATGAGACACAACAACATCTGACCATCACCTCATTGTAGGACCACAGCCAGATTCTAGAACAGGAGTCAGACAAGCCAGCCTCATAATGGCTTCTGAGACTGTCACTGTCACAGCTCTTGTCATCGTGTTGAACAAAGGCAGCTACAGACCCCAAAGGACAGAAGAAAGCCGAGGGGTCTTATGAAGCCATGAAGCCCACCTGAGGAATCACAAACACCTGTGACGCCAGGTGTCCCCAACATTATGGTGCCCTGAAATTTGGGACTGTGTAGAAAAAGTGGTGTGTGACTGAAATGTCTGCAAATAAACTTAAATGAAAGTCTGCCGTGTGCATTTTAATCACGATGTCTGAATTGTTTGATTTGTAATTTGAAACTGTGGAGCAGAGGGGTGAATCAAGGAGAAATGTGTCTTTATGTTAAACATTATAGAGGTCATTGTATAACAGCAGGTCAGGTCACTTGTAGACATTCACAGATGATTCTGCACTTATGGGGTGTGTTGATGAGGGGATGAGGAAGGGGAGAAGAGTCAGGGGTAGAACTTTGGGAATTGTCTCGAATTTAACATCAGCAACACCAACAAACTGCTCAATGGCTTTCACACACCAAAAAGCCTCTATGTCTGGTCACTATTCAGGTAGTGGATGAAGAGGTGGTCCACTCCTACACAAATTTGGGGTTCCACATCAATGACAGAATGGACTGGACTCAGAGCACAAAGGAACTTGAGAAGAAAGGGCAGAGCAGACACTTGTTACTCAGGTCGCTGCGATCCTTCAATGTGGGTAGTTACAGCCTTCACATCTTTAATATTTCATAAGAACTTCACTAATAAAGTAAATATTGAAAACTGAAATACTCCAATGAATGTTATTAATACAAACTAAGACATCTCGACTACAGTAAATAGCATAATCCATGGAAACACATTGAGGCCAAACTCAGATTTACACCACAAAGTGCACAGATGTCCTCACTCAACTCTGTCAAGAGCTTATTATGCATCCAAAAATATCAAAATGTCTGGAAACTCAGATACTGCAGAGGGAAAAATCCATCCATCCACCCATTTTCCAACCCCCTGAATCCGAATACAGGGTCACGGGGGTCTGCTGGAGCCAATCCCAGCCAACACAGGGCACAAGGCAGGAACCAATCCTGGGCAGGGTGCCAACCCACCGCAGTAGAGGGAAAAATTTAATTACAAAACTACCAAACAGTAAATCCGGTGTGGGGGTCTCTGTTTCACATTCACGCTGGAATTTCAGAACTGTTAAGAATTCTGCTCAGTTTATGGCTTAAGTTCATAAATTGTCAAAAGTCCACACAAATCAGCTTTCAGTTTCTCTGTCTGAGGCCCCAACATGGTGATGAATTATTAATCAACAACTCATCGACACACATCTGCTGTAATAAAGAATCCATCAATTCATCCAAACATCAATCCATCAGTCCATTGTGTTTACCCTTTAATCAGGAGCAAAGTCACTGGGCAGTTGGGGCCTAAACCAGTAAACACTGGAAAACACCTGGAAAAGGTGCCAGTCCATCAGGAGGTGAAGACACACACACACACACACACACACACTAATTTAGCATCGCCACCCCATCTTTTCTGCATGTCTTTGGTTTATGGTAGGAAACTGTAACACCAAAATAAAACCAAAATGAACACGAGGAGAACATGCAAACTTCCTGTAGGGACCACCTGGGAAACAATGCCCAGTCAAACAATATAATATGTTCATACAAAAGGATAACAGAAGATATACTTTTATTATCTTTCTGTTACATAACTTGTGATTTCTATTTCTCTAATTTTCATCTAAAAAACTTCCAGTGAAACCTCATTTGTTCAGGATGGGCTTTTAAATGTTCTCATCACTTCTGGATTTTCAGAACGTTAGATGATCAGTTCTTAGCTACTTATCAAGTTTTCAGAGCCTGCACTGTCATGGCGGTGTGGATTTGTTCAGATTGTTTGAGTGTTTTTATATCCCCTCTGCATGTGTGTGTGTGTGTGTGTGTGTGTGCGTGTGTGTGTGTGAGTCACTGCTCTAAACTAATACAAGTCCACTTTAGTTTTCTTACTACTAATTTACAAAGAGACCCTTACAACAGCTAAAGTCTTCTCCTTCACTCAGATTATTACTTTCATTTATGGAGTTCCAAGTTACAGTCAGTAGGTCTCAGAATTAAAGTCGTGTGTTTATGGTTTAGTTCCTATTGACTCCACGTGGAAGTGATGCCTTGTCCTGATTGTTTCAGGGTCCATGAAGAGTTTCTTTGGCACACGTGGAATGACATTCACTGCTCTTTATGTTTCTTTGTCCTGATCCTTTTCATTTTCTCTTGACTTCTTGGCCCTTGTGGCAGTGGGCCACCCTGAGGCAATACTGCAACTTACAGTCTTTGGGTTTCACACTCACTGGCCCTCACGTGTTACCATAATAATTATGACTACTGTATGTTCTTTGATCAGTTGATTCCCTTCTTCATCAAGACTACACACATGCTGTACATGTGGCTTATTTCACTTGTGCACCTTGTGGATTGAACGTAGCACCCACATCCTACTCCATTACTGGTGGTCTTCAGCTATTACAGTCTGGCCCCACGTCACCCTTTGGGGGGTTCACTGCAGTCTTTGTTACGGCCACACCAGAGGAGATAAGCGTCCTGTAATGGGCCAGAAGTTACTTTAGACGGAGAGCAGACAGGTCTCTGACCTCCAACAACTAATTATAGGAAGGAGTGGATATCTTGACCCAGTAGGTTTCTTGGGTGCACACAAGTCCAGTCTTTTTCCTGCTCACTTAAATATAAGAGTAGTCCATACACTTGAGTGCTGTTTAAGGTGTTATTTTCTAAACGTTTGCTCACCTTTAAGTAAAGTTGTTTTAATTATCGACATTCAACTGAGGACACAGTTACGTTTATATCCACTTGCTGAGACCTGGCTTAGCCAATCTGACACTATTACTTAATTTGAAGGAGCACCAAAAGGTTTTATTTTGCTTCATAAATCAGAAAAGGTCAGTAAAGAATGTGGTCCTGTAGTGAAGTGAATATGTCTTCTCAGAATGTCAGTGAATTCACATCATTTGAGGCTCGTATTAGATATTAAAACACAATCAGTTACCTTTGTACCAATCCTCCTGAGCCACAAGGTCATTACACCTGACTGAACTTACCTGATTTTTATCTGAATACACTAAACATTCTCATTGTGTGCTACTGATGGGTCAGTTTAATGTTGGCAGAGATTACGAGTGTTCAGCTCCGATCCTGGAGATCTGCAGTGGCTGCTGCTTTTCCTTTCTGACTCTTTCTTACTCAGTGACCAATTTCATCTGTTTGTTGACTTGTTTTCCACTCATTTTAATTGAGTTATTATTTATCACTAAATCCTCTAAATTTCCTTATTTGTTTTCTTAAATATCAGCCAACAAAAGTGAGATGTGAGGCTAAGTAAGAGCCTCAAACTCCAACCAGTTTCTTAATTAGAATCCAATTCTTCTAGTTAATTTAACTTGTTATTTAATTCTGTGGCTTGTTGCTGCTCTCATTCTGCCACAGCAGATGTTTCTAAAACCCTTGATTTTCTTTCTTCTAAAAGCCCAAATGTTTTGTGGACGTGAGCAGATCAACATTACTGAGACCTTCTCCTTTATTTATTGCCAGATATTATGATGGACTCAGGTTGCTGGTTATGTGTTGACTCATTTTGCATCTTATTATTGTTTGGCTGCTAATCAAGGAAAGAATAAAACAGTTGAGGGGTCCGAGTCTTCAATAGCAAGTCAATTAAAATGAAAACAAAACAAGTTAATTAGTAGCAACAACTGGTCACTAATTTAGAAAAGAGTGAGAATGGAGACCTGCAGCCACCGTAGCCCTCCAGGACTGGAGCTGGACACCCCAGCACAGATGATCAAATGAACTTCTTCACAAGTTAATGACACGCCTGCTGGACTTCGGGTTTAATCATATTGTTAAAGGTCAGAGTTCACCTCACAATCATACATTAGGGAGAACATTCAGTCAGTTCATTTTAATTCAAAGGAGAATATAAATACAGTAATACAACATTGAAAATTCTCAGCTGAAGTTATTGTAAGAATCTTAGACTTGGTTCTGTAGTTCAGTATTGATTGTTTGACATGTGACTAGAACGTGTGTCTTAAAAAGGCCTGAGATGAGCAAACTCAAATTAATTAAAAACACCCAAAGTCAAATGTGCAGCTAAACACACTTACCCTCCATGTCACCACACTACAGACTCTCTCCATTCCTGTGGTGAAAGCTCAGGGTACTGAATTACGTTTTTGATGACACTGCATGGTGACTAACTACACTTACACCAACCAACTGCTGCATCATCTTCTTAAAAATACGTGATGAGGGCTGGAAAGTCAGATATTTCTATGAGTAGCCCACGTGCCATTCACACCTCTGCCAGGGGCCATTCTGGTCTGCAGGCTGTAGTTTGCCAGTAGTTTATAAGATGGCTGAATAGATTCTTCTGCTACACTGAATTTACAAAACCCTTCACTCCTGTTATTTAGTTTGTAAACTCCACTCACCTCTTTTTCTTCTCTTTCCATCTCCAGCTTGACCATTTTATGACTGTTATGTTCAGTCACTCCACACATCATGCAGATACACGCGTCATCAGTTTCACAAAATATTTCCAGACTTTTCTGATGTTTCTCACAGAGTTTCTCCTTTAGATTTCTATCAGGATTAACCAGCTTGTGGTCCTTCCAGGCTGCTATTTCAAAGTGAGGCTGCAGATGATTCTGACAGTAGGAGGCTGGGCAGGTCAGACACGACTTTACTGCTCTCAACTTCTTCCCAGTACAGAAGTCACACTCCACATCTCCAGGACCAGCATAATTCTGAGATGGAGGAGAACTGAGTCCTGTCTTCTTGAATTTCTTGAGGATTTCATTCAGCAGAGAGTTTCTTCGCAATGTAAACCTTGTGGTGAAGTTCTCTCTGCACTTAGGACAGCTGAACAGTTGGCTCTGATCCCAGCAGTCCATGAGGCACTTCAGACAGAAACTTTGACCACAAGGGATGGCAACAGGGTCAGTCAGGGTGTCCAGACACACCGAGCAGGTGAACTCGTCCTGTGATACAAACAGCTGGGCTTCAGCCATCGTCAGTCTGAGGAGAGGCAGGCAAAGAGAATCAGTCAGACAAACAAGGATGGTGGGTTTTTTAAAGTGCTCCATCATATTAGTTTATCGATAAGCTATTCCAGATTTTAGGTGCATAACAGCAGATGGCTGCCTCACCACTTCTTTTAAGTTTAGCTCTTGGAATTATAAGCAGACACTCATTTGATGATCTAAGGTTACGATTTGGAGAGTAAGGTGAGAGGCCATCTGAATTATAAGATGGAGTGAGATGATTTAGGGCTTTTTAAAACCAGAAGAAGTATTTTAAAGTCAGTTCTGAGTGGCCATGTAACCAATGTACTGACATCAAAGCTGGAGAGATGTGCTCAAATGTTCTTTTCCTAGTTAAAATTCTGGCAGCTCTATGCTGCACTTGTTGTAACCAATTGTTGTCTTTTTTGGGTGGTCTTGAGAGGAGTGTATTGCAGTAGTCTAGTTGACAAAATATAAGACCTTGAACTCATTTTTCAGTGTTTTGTAAAGTTATAAAGGGTCTAACTTCTGCCATATTCCTTAAGTGAAAAAATGCTGTCCTGAAAATCTGATTAATTTGTGATTTACAATTTAGGTCAATAATTGATTCAATAAATTTCCTCTAAATTTTTTACCACTGTCTTGACTTTTAACACCAGAATTACCAAAGTCTACGAAAAAACTTGTAGATCCGTCCCACCTTAAGTCCCTTCACACCCCTCCATCAGTGTCTTTTGTCCTGTAAATGTGTCGATAAGCAGCAAGCAGCCTATTATCATATCCACCTCACCGCCACACAGTTTTCTCAGCTCAAGTCTGTTTACCTGCATGGCATTTTCTCAAGAGTTTTATAGAGTGAGAAGTCAAGCAAAATGACACCTTTTATAAATATTATATCGTTATTAGGAACACATACATTTCATGTGTGTTTCGTGTCTACAACAATCTATGTAAACACATCGTTAAAACAGAAACATTTTTCATGTTTTAGTAATAATTGAGAAAATCAAGACATGAAGTGTATAATGTGTGAAGCCTGAAGTGCATATATCAAATAAACACTTTCCCAAAAGGTACAAATATAACAGAAAAAGTACGCTTCTATTCAAGAATATAACTGCAGAAAAAGAACCCTCCTTTGATACGACTGCTTCGGGGGCGCAACGGTATCAACTGTTGACTGGTAATCAAAACTTCATGGGTTTGACTCTGGACGAGTCTGTTTTTAGAAGTGAACTGCTCTTATTCTTACTATTTTAGAATAAAAACATACATTTGATTTCAGTCTATAATAGCTGGTGTAAATTTATGATACTTGTAAAGGTTAATTTTTTTTTATTCAGTTTTATTCTCTCAGTCACGTTCACGAGAGCTCTGACATTGCTGTTTTCACATAAAGGCGCGCTATAACAGATGTGAACTCAGATGACGACGGTTCTACATCAAGTTTTTTCATAGGCTTTGGTGGTTCTTGTGTTAAGCCTAACAGATCAAGTTTATTTATAATACTCTCACTATATCCATTTTTTCCAGTAACTATGACTTCTGTTTTCTCCTTATTTAGTTTGAGAAAATTCCTACTCATACACTTAGAAACATAAGTAAGACATTGAGGTCTGTGAACTAAGAGAGTCGGGATCCTCAGTCACTATTGATAAATACAGTTGTGTGTTGTCAGCATAACTGTGGTAGCTCACATTATGCCTTGAGATAATCTGATTTTAAGGATGCATGAAGATCAAAAAAAAAAGCAGCAGACGCCGGAGAGACCCTTGTGGAACACCATATAGAATGTCATGGGAATGTTTAGATTATGGGCTATTAATGTAAAAAGACACTGCATGGGCACACTGAGCTAACCAATGAATCAAATACTTATTTATGCTTCCAATCCATCCTACTCTTTTTTCCTCCAAATCTAATAATTATCCTGTTGAAAAGTGTTGTCTGTCTAAATTAATTATTAAATTCTATTTTAAAAATGGATTTTAAAAATCTGCTAAAAAACAGATAAAACAGCAAGTGTTCAGAACTAGACTGCCCCTTGATGTTCAATGTTAGAACTGCAGAAAACACCATCCTTCCTTTATAACTTTAACAACCAGAAACAGATTTGAAAATACTCTAAAAAAGTTAACCAAGGGTTTTAAAACCACTCAAAATGAAATATAACAGTCAAAGGACAAAATCAAGCAAATACACAGGTTAACATTAGGGACCTGAGGAGAGACTTTTAACCTCAGGGCCCCAAAATCTAATTTTTAAGATTAGGACTGAAGTTTACAATTTTAAGATTAGGATTGTGTTTGAGTGAGGACACAGATACTAAATCAAAGTCAGGGTTGTAGTGAAGGATCAGTGGATTTAAAATTCATTTTCTCTAAGCAAGATCTTAACATAGCCTGAGCCATTTTCTGTGTCAAACATCATGTGTCTCTGAAGTATAATTACCACAACAAACAAAGAATTTTCTACCTGTCAAGTAAGACTCAAACCAATTTAAGACCCTGTCAGAGAGACCTACACACTGACTAAGGCGATTTCTAAGAATATTGTGATCGATGGTATCAAATGTGGCACTCAGATCTCAGAGGATGAGTACAGATAAACGGCCTCTGTCTGTATTAACCCACAAGTCATTTACTACTGTAACGAGTGCAGTTTGTACTGTGATTTGTTCTAAAACTCGACTGAAATTTGTCAAGAATAGCAAGTTAATTCAGGTGGTCATTGAGCTGCGTAATGACTGACTTTATGTAGGATTTTACTTAAGGATGGCGGGTTAGAAATGGGTCTAAAATTGTCAAAAACAGAAGAGTCGAGATTATGTTTCTTGATCAGGGGTTTAATGACAGCAGTCTTATGACAGTCTGGGAAGACCCCCATATCTAATGATAAGTTCACTATGTCAAGCACACTATTAATTAGTTTCTCAGATAGTTCTTTGAAAAAGCTTGTTGGTGTTGAGTCAAGGAGAAGGGTGGAGGGTGTCATTTGAGAGATTATTCTTCATAGATCAGGTAAATGTATCCTGGTAAATGAATTTAAATTATAACTTAAGATGGTCTTTGGGGTGATGTACCATATTATTTCTCCATCAATCTATTACCCAACCCACTATATCCTAACTACAGGGTCACGGGGGTCAGCTGGAGCCAATCCCACCCAACACAGGGCGCAAGGCAGGAAACAAACTAGCCCACCACAGGGCACACACACACACTAGGGACAATTTAGGATCGCCAATGCACCAAATGTGCATGTCTTTGGACTGTGGGAGGAAACCGGAGCAAACCCATGCAGACACGGGGAGAACATGCAAACTCCACGCAGGGAGGACCCGGGAAGCGAACCCAGGTCTCCTAACTGCGAGTCAGCAGCACTACCACTGCGTCACCGTGCCTCCCTATATTATTTCTAATATCATTAATTTTAATATTAAAAGTACAGCAAAATTCTCACAAGTTTCACTGGATGTTTTTGTAGACATTCCATTAAGTAACATGGTTTTAGCGAACGATCAACAGTAGAGAATAAAACTTTCAGAATACCAGCATTTTTATTTATAATTTTAGAGGAGTAGCACCACCTCTTCAGATGGACTATGTTGTTGTATTCTGTTATTTTAGCCTTCAATATTTCATAGTGGAGAACCAATTCTTTTTTCTCCATTTACGTTCAGCTCTCCTCCATATTTTCTTTTCCTTGGTGTAACAGTGCTGGAGGATTTCTTAACTGTCTTTTCAGGAGTGACTATGTCAGTGGCAGCTCTCACTTTAACATTAAAATGTCCCACCTTACTATTTACATTATTATCACTATTGTAGTAAGCACAACAAACGGACTGGTTGGTTAAAATGTTAGTAAACTTTGAAGCTGCAGATGAATCAAAGAAGCCATTTTTAATTATATGCTTCTGATTAATTTTATCTATCAGTTAGTTTTTGTATTAAAAAATTAGAGAAAATATTATTAATATTATTATAAAAGAAATATGAAGCATAAAATGGACCTCGGCCAGGCAGGGTCCTTAGCCCATTACAGTGTAATGTCATGATAAGTGATGATGTCTTTCCTCACATAGGACTAGAGGGAGCTGAATCTTTGTCTGCTGCCATGTCAAGATGCTACCCTGACAGTCAAATCCACTCGGGCCTCATCAGGGCAGATATCTCCACACCACCTGATAATTCATCCTTCCATATGTGACTGGAGCCCTCAGCCCAAATCTGTTTGTAGAGACTGCACAGCTCCGTCAGGTGAGAGACAGCAGCCAATGACTCAGAGTGGCCATCGTCACACCAGAATCAGCCCGTCACTGTGACAGACTTCAAGTCAGAATTGTCCCGATTCCCTCTGCACCACTGGACACTGCAGATCTCACATTCTCATCTTTAATTCTCAAAATGTGGTGCCTTAGGAACAGAAGAATGTGAATTAGAAACAGTGAGAGATAAGAGAGTGATAGCAATAGAGAAAATAAGAGAGGGGAAAAGAGAAGAGGACAGAGAAAGGAGAAAATAACATCAAGTGAGATGAATGAAAGTGGGCCAGCACTTGTGTGACACATTGACACACACACAGTCACACCAGGAGAGGACATTAAGTGTCACAGATACTCATCAGGACCACCAAATCAATAAGAATACAAACTCACCTGTAAAAACTCCTCAGTTCTCAGAGGGTTCAGATGACTGCAGGAGGATATTTGGAGATTCAGGACCTGCACATGAAAAGAGCAGAATGGGGACAGTGAAGACGGCGTTTGGAGACATCAGTCCATTCACTGGGCAGTAATTACTAGAACAGGATGGTTCAAATGTGACACAAACTGACAAGCAGCGACCTGCTGAAGCCCACTAAAGCAGCACTCAGTGCCCACCATACCCAGTGGCACATCATGTTGGCACACTGGGCCTACTGGTGCTTAAAGACTTTTGGTAGACTCACCAGCTCTCACTTTATGTCTTGGCTGTTCTTCTTCACCACAGACAGTCTTCAGGTCCTTTCAGTCAGAGAAGTCCACCATGAAGAGTTCAGCTGCAGAGCCCTCCAAGAATGAGCAGAACACAATGTGCCGAATGTCTTTAAAGGCTTTAGTCATCCTGTACCTGGAGGGTCTTCATATTTCTATCTCTGTGTCACTTTGTGTCCAAGCACAACCTTTCACAGAGTCTGACTCTCCAGAGGCCTACATAAACAGAAGAGCTGCAGTGTCACTGTGGCCAACATTGGGGGTCTTTTCACAGAGGGTGACTTATAAGAAGCCATCAGCTCTTTGGTGAGGTGCCCTGTTGGTCACTTTACATGTGTGTACATCAGGGGCATCTAACTCTGGTCCTGGGGGGCTACTGTGGCTGCAGGTTTTCATCCTAACCATCATCTTCATCACTCACTGCTGCTCATTGACTTCTTTTCACTTTATTTGTTTTTTAGGACGCAATGGTAGTGTTGAGGTCTCACAATAAGCAGTTCACAGGTTTTGTGACCGGGAATCCTCCCTGAGTGAAATATTGTAAGATTTTGTTTGTTTTTTCATTCAACAAAATATGGACCAATGGTGAGCAAGGGGAACTTTTGAGGAGGGGGTTGGGTCTTGCTCTGTGTTAGTTAAACTCTTACTTATCGTATTGTACATTCCGCCTGTCGACATCCATCCATTCATTATCCAACCCGCTATATCCTAACTAGAGGGTCAAGGGGGTCTGCTGGAGCCAATCCCAGCCAACACAGGGCGCAAGGCAGGAAACAAACCCCTGGCAGAGCGCCACCCCACCGTTGGGCACACACACACACCAAGAACACACTAGGGACAATTTAGGATTGCCAATGCACCTAACCTGCATGTCTTTGGACTGTGGGAGGAAATCGGAGCACCCGCAGGAAACCCACGCAGATACGGGGAGAACATGCAAACTCCACACAGGGAAGACCTTATTTATTAGATTACTGGTAATGTTTTCATGTTCAGGGTTGTAAAAATGAAAAAAAAAAAAGATAGAAAGAAAAAGCTGTACAAGTACCAATAACTGCAAAGTCTGTTTGTGTGTTCTAAGAATAAATCATTTTAAGCCACATTAAATTAATAAATGGTAAATCTTCATAATTACAAATATTTATCTTTAAAACTACGTAAAATGTACTGATTAAAACATGACTAAAAACAAAACAAAAAAAGTTTCAAAGAAAAGACCGATAATGGCGGTGGTCTCACCAAGGTGACCACAGTTCAGATCTCAAGTCCTCCCTGCCCAGAGCCTGCATGTTCCCTCCATGTCCATGTGGGTTTCCTCCCGGTGCTCCGTCTTCCTGCCACACTCCATTGGCTGTTGTCAGTGGGCTCACCCTGCGGTGGGCTGGCGTCCTGTCCAGGGATTGTTTCTGCCTCGCCCCTGACTCTTCCTAGGACTGTGCTCTACCATGACGTCTGTTAATTCTGTATTAATAATATGCCACACATTTCCAGCTATAACGTCCACGTATTTGAGTGTATAGTAAGAAGGTAACGGTGTCTCTGAACATTACTGTTCTCATGAGGTATGTCTGAAACAGGCCGATGCTAATATGCCTTTTTACGTTCAGTATAATGTGACACTTGAGGGAAAAAAAAACAAACTTATTTTTAAGCAGCCTTTTGAAATAGTAATTAGAAATTAGTTGCGTTAATTTAAAAAGCTTCGATAGCTTAAGTCTGCGACTAAAAGGCATTTCTGCTTGTCCCAGGTAACATCAATTGCTGTTGTTCTTACAGCGGCCGTCGCTTCAGTGATTCTGCCTTACAATAAGCGGGCAGTTCATCCTTGCAGTGGGCGTCCCGTCAAAGACGTTGTGGGCGTGTCATGGTATTGGGGGCGTTTCGTGAATGACGTAGTAACTACTGTATCTACCGCATGCTGCAGTTCCTCTCCGTTTGCTCTTGTGAGACCCTCGTGCTCCGACTTCTTCACTGCCAGAAGACCAAGTAAAGCTGCGGAAGGTGAGACAAAGTCGAAAGTGGGGATCGTGTATGGGTGGAAATGCCAGCAGTGAGGAAGATCGCGACATGCTGAGCGGCTTTAAGTTTGAGGAGGTGCCTGAGACCGCGTGGTTCTCTTTTAAGTGTCGGGGATTGAGCGCTAAGTGGAGGAGGCGGCACAGCAAATCGCACCTTCACGAGGTTATTGTAGATGACGGGGGTCGCGCACTTTTAGCTGCTGATACGTCCATTTATTTTCCGATCAGTGTCCCGTGAAATGTAATGCTATATCTGACTTGGCGGATGCGCGTTAACTCGGAATTGCTTCTGCTCTCCGCGCTCGCGCACTACTTCGCGCCGTTTCTCCTTTTGATTTCACGCATGCTCCGAAGTGTTCTATCCGTCGGGCACGCGCTTGTTCAGCCGCTCGCTCCCGCACGGCCCCGTCCTTCATTTCTGATTTTTCTCGAGCCCTGCGTGTTCTTTGCGTTTTTTCCCTTTTCCGCTAAAGCCGTCATCGGTAAACTTTATTAAATTGGCGTCGAAACGTAACTTTACAATGCGCGTTCAGGTTTCATTTCCACCAGTTTATCTCATTCTAAAACCTATTAGGAAAAATTTAAACTATTTCATTTTTTGGTATTTTTTTCTCAGGAAAGATGCTCGTGCGGTTTAACAAGTATTTTTAGTATTTCTGTACACTTTGATACTTTAACTTACCAGAGATGGCCGTTAATTGAAGAACAGGACTCAAGCCAATCGGGCTGTTTGTGTCGGACCACATGAAATACAAAATATGAAAGCTGCAGAGCCGCGACTCGACTATTATGGGCTGGAGCTCGACTGTCTGTCCTCATTGCTTAAAGTGGTCAGCAGGAGGTTCGTCATGGGGGGCTGAGAATGGGCCACAGGGGGGCTTTGGAAATTAGGGGCGACTGAGAAATATTTTGTTAGTGCTGTAGTTTAAAATATGAAAATTTATATAAGGAAGTCATTTTAAAATGAGAGTAGATTACGCAGCTACAAGACTTTGAAGTAGAAGAGCCTTTCGAAATGTATTTTCTTTAAGTAAAGCGTGTTTGAGAAGCAATGCAGTTATGAGGAATATGTGAAGAAGCGTTAATCCAAATGGCAGGGACTTGAAAGTGAACCAATTCTTTACATCCCAATGACGTCACTTCCTGTTAAGAACTGTTTTCCCGGAGAAAGTTCTCAGTTTATATAAATGTATGCTAAAATACGCCAGACAATAACATAATTAGATTAATTACACATAGCGGTGACTGTGTAAACGTTTATAGTTTCTTATATAGAGAAAGTATTGGAATCCTACGGACTTGTATTATCGTTATTATTTTTTAAAATTTCTCCTCGAGATATCAGACTAATTTTATCAAGATCTCGAGAAAACGAAACTCACCCTTTGCTCCTGACATCAGGCTCGCTTACATTGGGACGCCTGTACAGCTGAAGCCTTGCTAACCGTCTTCTTAAATGGCGGACACTAACGTTATTATTTTCTAAACTAAGGTATAAACATATTTCAGCCTCCGTCAGCCCTCGATTGAGCAAAAATGTGACGCGCTGATCAATACAGTTATGCTCGTCTGCCATTTCAAACAGGACGTGACTTCAATAAGCCAAACATTAAACGTCAGATACAATTATTTCATAATTTCGGGATAACAAGATCTTTTGTTTTTATCGAGATCTCTATGAAATTCGTCTGTTATCTCGAGGAAACAATTTTAAAAAATAACGATGTTGTTCGACCCTCTCTGAATATATACTCTATTTTTTATTCATGCAGCTGCAGTGTCTGATTTGTTTAACTTTACTTTTATAATAATTGTTCAATAGATTATTAATTTGATATAATGTTGACGATTCTTTACTATATAAAAATATAATCGTTGTCTTGCTGTTTACTCCTCAAATATCCATCCCCATATCTGAGTATAGGAGAAAGTCTAAGGGAGACCACTCACGATTTTTTATTTTATTTATTTTTATTCTCATCTTCTCCACCTCGACTTAACTTGGTTTGAATGTCTTCCTTATAACTTGAGACTTGATGTGAATGATGAAGGTCAGGACTTGAATCTTAGATGAGATTTCCACAGGATTTTGTTCTTTCTCTTGTATCGAGCATCACAAGAGTACACTGTAAAAAACAAAATGTTAAAATAACTGGAGAAAACTGGCAGCTGTGGTTGGCAGACTTTTATTGTAAAAAATAAGGTGAGAATAGTTTTAGGTCTATAACATTTTTATTGTTGCATATTATGAAGTAAATGCATGTGTTTTTATTTCTTTACTGCACATTACAATAGACGTGAACATTTAACCCGAAGCTGTAATGTATATGAATATAATGAATGTATAACGCCGTGCGTAGCATTCACTCTATAACATGACGTAAGCACAAAAGCCGAAATGTGTTTACACACCGAAAAATCCAGATGCAGGAATCTGTGCGTACTCCAACTTCCACGTTCTTCTGCTACATAAATCCCGATCAGCGTGAAAGTAACGGTCGTGCACGCGCTTTATGTAACGCCCCAACTCCTCCCAGAATTACACCTCTTTGAATATGCAAATCAATATAAATAACCCTTGAGCTCAGCGTTGTGTGAAGAGACAATGGGAAAAGCATGGGGGAAAATATAAGAATTTAAGTAAATACCAAGTGGAGGCAAAGGAAAAACATACTATTTGTTCAAATAAACCGTGGTATAATCAACAAAATAAAGTTGATGGAGTGACAGAGAGTGTCGATGAAACTCGAAAGCACATGTTCACAAAGTTGCACAGTGCCAAAATAAAAAAGAAGTCACATATCAAAGTCGCTGTGAAAAGGCGAGTTGTAGCCCACCATCTGAGTGTCATATGAAAGCTTATTTGGGTACAGAGAAAAAAAAGGCACACGGTGGGGAAAAAGCACGAAATTAATCCATTAAAAGAAAACGTGGAGGTTAAAACAATAAGAACAGAAAAAAACAATCCTTTAAAATCGAAGGTTAAAATGTTTCTTTGGAAGCAGTCTTAAAAACAATTGACAAACCCGGTGCCTTCATTTAAAACAAGCGTCCCTTTTGCTTCACCCATCGGGGCCTGTAACAAGAGAGACACTCACTCTGCAGCTGACCTTCTTCCTACTACTGCTATTGCTGTCAGTTGCCTCACCGATCCTTGGCTCCGGTCGGCTCCTCCAGACAGCAACTTGGGAATCCCTTAACGGCCAAGGCTGTCACGTTAGGGACTCCGCCCAAGTCCCGACTCCGCTAACTCCGCCGAGAGTCCTGCACCTTCCCAGTCACTACCGCCTACAAAGCAAAACGTCTGCGGGGGTGACCACAACCACTTCTCCCGGGTTTTAGCCAAACACCCAGGCTGCCTTCAGCTGCCTGCGGCGTTGCTCACTTCCTCCTGCACCGAATTGCTTGTGCTCTCTCTTCTCCTCACTACTTCCTGCTTCCAACCTCCGTTTCCTTCCTTCTTTTCTTTTCCTCTCCTTTCTCCTTCTTCACCGACTCCGCTTCTTTATAAAATGACCAGGGCCATCACAGCTGTAGCATATTAGCCACGGGAGCAATCACGGATGTGGGCAGTTCCTCACCTGTGGACTCGGTGAGAACGCCACACCCCGAGGCCCCGTGCTCGCCATGGCCCAACGCCTCGCTAAGCCGCCACGAGAGTGGGGATTATTTATTTAAAAATGAATGGCCTTTGCTCAGTGAGCTGTGGACCCGCTATACCACAGGGCCTTGCCAATGGGCTAGCAACCTAGACTGGGAGGTAGAAACTAAAACAATGACACGATCCCCCAGATTAAATTCTTGGAGAGTCGTACCGCAGTTATAGTAGTGGGCCTGTGCTGCTTGCGCCTCTTCCATGTAAGTTTTAAAATAGGTTGAAATTTTCCAAATCGATCACATAAATGCACGATGTATTCTGATATATTCTATAATATATACATGACACAGCTTTTAGTGCTGATCACGTGGCTGACATGTGCTTTGCAAACACTAGAGTCTGTTGAGAGTTTTTGGTGTGTTCTGTGGTGTGAGATTTAAATAAAAATAAATTACTTTTTTCTCTGAAAAATTTGGGTTTTGGTTCCCGATGAGGAACAGTGTGGGAATTTTTAAAGCTTTTTTCCCTTTAGAAGTTTTTTTTTGCTTTTTTTTTGCCCACACAAGAGCAAAAGTAGCTGGGTGTTTGGAGGTGCACTTGGAAAAGTTACTTGTACTTGTGCGTGTACTTGATCTTGTTATCTGTATTTGAACTAACATTGAGGAGGCAGGGTAGAAAGCAGCAGTAACTGATAGCGGCTTTTGTAAGAAAATAACCAGGTCGTCGTAACAGCGATTACTTAGTTCATAAGAAATGAGAAAAGGCGCGCTGACTTCAAAGCAGTAAAGGTGAAGGCTCAGCAGTGCGAAGGTCAGCAGCCATCATTTAGACAACCTGATCAGACACAAGGGGCTGTAGGAGTATTTAGGGTAGTAAAGTTTTATTTATTTGTTTATTTTAGGTTAAACAGTCCTTAGTGGTCCAGAGGTAGAACAGTTAAGCGGACGAAAGCGTAAGGGTTTATTAATAGGAGGAATACAAACAGCGCAAGTGGAGAGTTTATAAGTTAGAGAAGAGACGGAGAAAAGTAAAGTTCACCTCATAGAAAGACAAATAGCAGGCAGCTGAGAGGGAGAACAGGACAGTACAGGAGACAAGGTGTAAAACAGCTGTAGCAGATCTTAGTTTTACCATTTAAGTTAAATCATTTTAAGAAAAGAAAAAAAATGTTAAGTCAGTTTTACTAATCCCAAATCAAATTTTAATAATGAGGCCAATGCAATGTAAATCCTGTTGGATGTTGGACTTTTTAGATGATGGTTTGGAAGAGCCAGTTGGTCTATGAGGGCCACATCTGAAAGAGATGCCAGCTGATCCAGCACTTCGAGCTCAGGGTCACTGAACTGTCCTGCGTTGTAATAGAGAATTGGCAGACTTGACCCAGGTGTCCTTTAGAGAGATAGTGTGCACCCCTAAGGTGGCGCGGAAGGAGATTCCAGACCAGACAGGTCGAAATAGGTGGGTCGCGCTCACAAGGTGTAAGGTAAAGGGTGCACACTGTCCAGGGGGCATCAAGCCCTGAATTAGAAGTGTCAAACCATTATGATGTCCCTGAAGAATTGGATGTTTTCTCTGATAATTCTGAGGTGGTAGACAAGGGTGAGGAGCCCCAACGGGCCATCTCAAGACCAGTTCCCAAAAGAGAGAGGTAGTGATAGTTGAGGATTCAATCATTAGGGGGATTGAAGCGCAGCTGTGGTCCAGAGAGAGAGAGTCTCACACGGTGTGTTGCCTTCCGGGTGCACTGGTGGGGAACCTCCATGGAAGGGTGGATAGGCTCTTGGCCAGAGCAGGGGTGGATCCAGTTGTCATTGTCCATGTTGGAAAAAACGACATACATAAGGTTAGTCTGTCAGTTCTGTGATCCAAATTCAAAGAGTTAGGTGCCAAGCTGAGGAGCAGAACTGACAAGGTAGTCTTCTCCAAATTTCTTACTGTGCCACGCGCCAGTCCAGGTAAGATTGAGGAGATTAGAAGGCTTAACACGTGGCTCAAATCTTGGTGCAGGGTAGAAGGGTACAGGTTTATGGAGCATTGAGACTCCTTTTGGAAGAGATGGGACCTGTTCTGGGTTACATCTGAACTGGAGGGGCACCAATGTATTGTGGAGGCGTATGTGTAGGCTAATCGGTGTAGGAATAAAAATGCATAGAAATGTAAATTCTAAACAAACATTTAAATGTAGAATTAGTAACACATTAAAAACTGCTTGCCTTAATGATAGAAGTATCAAAAATAAGGTAAGTGAGTTGGAGTCGTTTATATAAACTATTTACTGTTTATTCCTTTTCTAAGACATGTTCAGTACAGTACAACTTTTGACAAACACCTATGGATATTTTACTAAGTCTAAATGCCTCTTTGGATTGTTGAAAATATGTTGTCAAAATTATAGTTTAAGTTATTTACAAAAGTTTGTTCAATTAAAAGGTTCTATAATTTGACTGCACCTGTCATGTAATGTGATTCCTTCTCTTCATTAGTGCCACCCCCTTGAAAATGATCACTTTATGGGGTCATGCAGACCTGTATTAATACTTGTGTGCACATTAAAATGTACAATTCTCATGACAGTGGAATAAGTTATTCTTAGCCAGTCTACTGCAGTAATTGCAGTGAAAAATGTGGTTAACATCCACTCATGCGTGGGAAAAAATACTGTTGTATACCGTGAAACCAGTATAATTTAGAAAAATACCGAGATATAGAATTTAGGTCATACCGCCCAGCACTAATGCACTGGTGAGGCCTCATCTGGAGTCCTGGGTGCAGTGTTGGTCTCCAGGCTACAAAAAGGACATAGCAGCGCTAGAGAAGGTCCAGAGAAGAGCGACTAGGCTGATCGCAGGGCTACAGGGGTTGAAATATGAGGGAAGATTAGAAGAGCTGAACCTTTACAGTTTAAACAAAAGAAGATTAAGTGGTGACATGATTGAAGTGTTTAAAATTATGAAGGGAATTAGTACAGTGGATCAAGACTTGTATTTTAAAATGAGTTCATCAAGAACACGGGGACACAGTTGGAAACTTGTTAAGGGTAAATTTTGCACAAATATTAGGAAGTTTTTCTTTACATAAAGAACGATAGACACTTGGAATAAGCGACCAAGTAGTGTGGTAGACAGTAAGACGTTAGGGACTTTCAAAACTC
>NC_053157.1:251499241-251528735 GCF_016835505.1 Polypterus senegalus | reverse complement strand
ATTTCATTTTAAAAATGATATCATCATCATATGTAAATACGCACTTTATAAAGTGGCTCAGGTTGTGCGATATTATAACTGTAGTGCAAGTTTACAGTGAGGTGATTGTACTTATAAGTCCTAACAGTTCTACAAGGAGCACTTGATGGACTGATTTGAGTGCGTTTATAGTTCTTGGGATGAAACTGTTTCTGAACCGCGAGGTCCGTAGAGGAAAGGCTATTAAACGTTTTGCAGTGGCTGAGACAGCGTGTCCTTGAAGCTGTATACCGATAATTCTCTTTCCGATCAGCTGCTGCTGTGATTCACACTCAGATACAGTGATATAAATACTCCGAGTGGTGCAGTGAGAGTAATATGGAAAAAGATGATCCGCTGTGGCAACTCTTAATGGGAGCAGCTAATAGAAGAAGAAGAAGGTGCAGTGTCAGTAACAACACTAAAGCAGTTCTGGTATTTGGAATACTATGGCTATTCCTTGGACCATTATATTGTTACAAGTTAATTACAATCCGATGCCTTACACTAATAAACAATATGCGGCTAGTTTCAGTGTATTTATAAAGCCGCGTTAGGAATGTGGTTCTAAGAAATAAAGGGTAAATACACAGGAACAGTAGCATTGCTTTGACGCTGGGTACTGCCAGTATGCAAAACCAAGCACAATACTTGCGTACAACAAGGCATGAGGTACCGTGGAAAAGGTTGTGGCTTTACGCCAAGTGTAGGTTTTATACATCGCGATTTGAACGTGCAAACTTTCCTATGCAACATTTCTGTCCGTACGCACCGTTTATACATGAGGCCCCAGGTCTTCAGTACCTGAGATTGTAATTATGTGAATTATTACTCATGATTCTTAAACATTAAATGTTTACAGATTGAAAACATGCATCATGACATCTGGAGCGTAAAAAGCTGTACAAAACCACTCTCATCAAACCCCAAATGTCTTATTCCCAGTCGGGATTCAGTTTCTTAATCCCACAAATAGAAGCACATATATAAGATATAAAATATATCAACTTAACAGAATGAAGCTCCCGATGCGCAGTTCAAGTCCAGCGAGGATATCCAACAAAGCCCTAAATATGACGTCTTTAATAGACCTGCCATTGCTGTGTCCAAACATGATGGTGCCGTGTAGATAAAGTGTTGTCATATCTACATGGTGGGACTGAAATGTATGCAATTTCCCTTTAATGAAGGTCTGCAGTGCACTTTGATCACATCTGAATTGTTGGAATTGTAATTTTGAACTGTGAGGCAGAGGAGGAAATGAAGTAAAATGTGTCTTTGAACCAAACCTTATGGAGGGCACTGTGACCCTGAAGTGTACTCATTATTTTTATTGACTTTATGAAGTTAATTCTCACACTTTTATTTTCACAGGGCTTTCCCATTTCACTTGGCCATACACTGAGGTGTTTAATTGCCTCCAGCTCAGGGCTGTCCATGTGAGAAGTGAATCTGAGAAGAGAAGGACAGACACTTAAAGACAGAGAAGAGTTTCCCACAGAGCATGGCCTCTGCCAAAAAAGATGGTGTGGATGAAAGAGCGGTGGACATTAAAGAAGAGGACTGTGAGCGGCTCACACCAGAGGATGTTTGTGTGAAGCTGGAGGATCACGAAGAAAGAATGTCAGTTTATAAAGAGGAGGAGGAGAGCAAGAGGGTGACTGCTGTCATTAAAGCCGAGGATTTGAATGATTTCTCCATTTGTTTTGAACTTCAAAAGCATGAAACTGAGGAGATTTTCAAGCAAGATGCCTGTGAAGAATCTCCATCCATTTTACAGCCCTGGTCCACTAATACGAGACGACTGGCTGCGCAGGAAAATTCTGCAGAGCTGAAATCAGAGTTGACAGAGTCTGAAGAGAAAATCACTGAGAGAAATGGGAGAGAAGGAGAAGAGTCACCTGGGAGTGTTGGAATAAGTGAGTAATGTGATTAAATATAAAAGACATGCAGGTTAGGTGGATTGGCAATTCTAAATTGGCCCTAGTGTGTGCTTGGTGTGTGGGTGTGTTTGTGTGTGTCCTGCAGTTGGTTGGCACCCTGCCCAGGATTGGTTCCTGCCTTGTGCCCTGTGTTGGCTGGGATTGGCTCCAGCAGACCCCCGTGACCCTGTATTTGGATTCAGCGGGTTAGAAAATGGATGGATGGAATATAAAAGAAAGAGAGCAGTTATTAATTCTAACACTGGATGTTTTGATGTTTTTAGAAGATTGAAATGAGAGTGGAAAACACAGTTAGTTGAACTTGGATCAAGACCACCTGCTCGGGCCCAAGAAAACAAACAACAGGTTACCTGATAAATGATTAATTAGAAAAACTTTGGTGAATAAGGAAAAATCTAAAGTGTTGAGCGCACGACTTGAACATCATCACTGACTAAAGCTGTGACGTATGTTAGGCCAACAGCGTATTATGTTCAATGAAAATATCAAAAGAAATATTTTGTTAAAGACATGTTTATTTCTTAAATTGTGTGGCAGTTAAGGTAGAAATGTCCACAAAAAGAAATAAATAAATAAGAATCAAATCCTCACCCCTGTACACTAAATAAGAGTGAATTTGCTCGAGCCAGTGCTCACCTCATCTTTCTAATGGTAATCTCGTGCACTTTGATGTTAACAGTGACAAGAGCTACCTGTACGAGCCATGATGACATTCAGGGGGTCTCAGGGTCTTCTTTCAGCATCTTGTGTTCTGCTCTCAGCCTGAACTTGTTGGGCAGCATGTCCTGGACAAGTTGGCCATGGTGTGAAATCTTTACTTGGAGATGATCTTGGGCCCTTCAGTCTCTCACAGTCACATCAGGTCAATTTGGAGTCAACACTCCACTTCACTTGCATGTTTTTGGTGATGAATAACCAGAAATACCAGAATAACCAGAAATGCCATTCAGAGCCCCTATTTAGAACAACTGTGGGTAAGATTTGATCCCAGGACACCTGAACAATAAACCAGCTGTGCTAAACACTGTGTCCCCCTAATACAAGCGGATATATTTGTGTGTTTATTTTTAGTCCAGATTAGGTTCTAGAGGATGTAAATATCATCACATATGTTACAATTAAGAAGAGAAAACCCAAATTCAGACACATGATTGGGTAGGGAGGCTTTGATCTGAGTCTTTAGAGCTGATACTGATCACCCATTTCATTCCATTAGGATCTGCTGATATCACTAATAATAATACTTAGGAGACCTGTGGTGGGTTGGCACCCTGCCCAGGATTGGTTCCTGCCTTGTGCCCTGCGTTGGCTGGAATTGGCTCCAGCGGACCCCCGTGACTCTTTATTTAGTATATAGTGAATTGGAGAATGGATGGATTATTTTTTTTAAATAATAAATGTAATTTTAGCCATACATAAACTTCATATTCCATAATAAAGTGCTACTGCATACAGCATACACAAAGAACATTTATCCATAATACACACATGATGGAACAAAAACAAGCTAAGAAAACCAAAAGGCCTGTCTTAATCATACTCCACATTTCTAATTCAATTAAATGTTCAATTAGATATTTGTTGCCATCTACTACGACAAGAAGAAAATGAGACAGTCTTGGTGAACGCTTCAGGTTCTTATCTAAGAATATTAACATCTCTGCATGTTCTGAGGACAGTCTGGTCCTCTTGTCATCCACGACGTGTGCTGCCGTACTGAACAGACCCTCGCTGTCCTCACTCGTATAAGGAGGGTACAGGTAGGATGACGACTTTTATTGGTCGTCAAGAAAGCCAGTGGCCCAGCATCTCTTGTGGTATGAGGTTCACAGAGATAAAGATTCACCTCCGATGCTGCTGACTCAAATATCGTTTTTATCTTTATTCACAATTTCTTCATGTATTCTGCAGTTCTGTTGGCGGGGAGTTTCTTTGGATCTCTCGGCTGTCGTCTGGCTGTCGTCTGTCATTATGATAATATCTGTTACAGAATTTGTAACTGTATAGTTCTCCATTTAAACATATGCAGCTCTACAATTAACATCAAAAATTTGAAAGGTAACCTACCACAGGTGCCAGTACAACCACTTCTGCCCAAGTGAGAGCACATGTGCCATTGCATAAACTGTTCACAAACCAACATTTGTGGCCCCTCTTCACACATTTGGGGTTGACTTGGTTGCCTGTTGTGCTTTTCTACGCATGGTGTAACCCTTGACTGCCATCTACCTTTACCAGCATAGGCTGGCATCACCACTATGAGACATCACAGCTACACAACTCTCATCATTCCCCCTGTAGGCCACCCCTAGAGTTGTTTGTTCACCATATGCAGACTTGTTGTGCTAAACACCTAAGTTCAGAATCGGCCCACTGGTCCTGTGCTTGTACCACAGCTGACAACCGCAGCAGGGCTTTTGTGTTGTCCCAATTAAACTTTACCTAAACATCGGAGTCCATATGACTAGTAACTGTACCAGCTGCACCTGCTTCACCACTTTGCTCAGTGTACCTTTCTTTTTAAACTATAGCTATTGTGACTAGCCTTATTCTTATGTGGCCTGTGGACTTGTTACTCACTTGAACACCAGTAAGTGTCTTTTTCTTGCTGTCTCTTCAGTTCTTCTTCATGTCTTTGCCTTTAGTCTTTGCTTGTCGTTTTTTCCTCGCTTCTTTATTTTTTCTGCTATGTAGGCAGGTCTGTAAAATGGAAGGTGACAAGCAGTTTCTGTCCATCTCATCTTCTTGGTTGTCGACCTGGTGCCAACACTCAAACTTTGCTTCTGCGCATTCATTGGAACAGCTTGGCCACACTGCCACTCTACTCCAATGCTCTAGTGGTAACCTGATCTCCTGCATGGATTTTACTCTGCTAATTTCCTTCGCTGTTTATTACCTGCACCAACCCAAAGTCCATAAAACCTCACAATAGAAGTTGCACTATTGCTAAAGATCAGGAAATTGACACATAAAGAACTATTTTCCCTTTCCTGTCTTCCTGCGCTACTCTTCTATTTTTTTTTTCATTGCCTGTGTGTCCTTTTTTATTGTATGGTAACTGCTACCTGAAAGTGTAATCTAAAACCTCTCCAGAATCCAAGTGCTAAATCCAACATCTCTCCTAAAACTGACCTGTGTTCTTTAGTCAAGGCCAGCTCACTTTTCTCCATTTTATTACATGGAGTTTCATAGGCTGTCTTTTTACACAACTGGTCAGTCAGGTTTTGAATTACTGAACCTAAATGTGTGTGCTTTATAATTACTGACCGGCCTAGCAGAGCTGTTAGGACTTTCACTCCTCTGTGCATTCCTGACTTGCTGTCTGAGTTTGTAAACCTTCCTGCTGCTCCGTCCACCATTCTTTGTTCTTTGGCTTGTCCTCTTTCATTCAAACCAAATTGTAAACTGGTGCACTTTCTTTCTAACTCAGCCACTCTTGCACTAGCACTTTCAGACCTTTCACATCCAAGCACTTGAATTTCTTTCATTTCCATTGTTCCTTGTTTTATTTCCACACTTTCTTTACTCAGTACCAATATGCCAGTATCCATTTCATGCCGTCTAGTCAACAATTGTCATTCACACTCACCAGATTCTCTGCCTTTTATCTGATTTTTTTTGTCCTAAATCAAATTTCAGTGCAGCACTGGTTACCTTTCCTAACAGTGGTGAAATATCTATCAGTGTAGCATGTTCTTTAAATCCTGGACAGACGTCAGAATTGCCTGGAGATGGTGGTGCAGTGTAGAATAATGGAAGGTAACACCCTTGCTGATTTCCCTTCCTTTCATGCATCTCCTTTTCCTCACACTCACATTCCCACTCTTTTTCTAAACACACATCTGTCTCCTCTAAGTCACCCACCCATGTTTTAGGGTTCCAGTCTGATCCGGTTACTATCACCCTAACTATCACCATGGGTGGTTTACACTTCTTGTGCTGCTTTCTGTGCTTTCCACTTCAGCAGTGGGTGTTCTACATGCTAACACTTTACATTCTTCACACCAACTGTTACGTCTTTCAAAACGTTCACACAACATTCCACAACTTTTACTTTCATCTACTTTATTTTCTTTCTCATACTGATCTTCCTTATTACCAATAATACAGGATAGTAAATCTCTTATAACAGCAGCTGTCTTCTTTAAACCTGATTTCAGTTTTCCTGATTTTAATCCTTCCAGCCCCCTAACACTTTGTGGCACACTCAGCTCAGCTTCTGCCTTCTCTACCTCCACCACAGGTTTCCATTTCCTAGCTTTAGCCTGATTGCTTCTGCCACTCCACTGGAAGATGGCTGACTTTAATGTGAATTTAGGCATTTCTGAGTCCACAATTCTACTCTGATACAATTTGCCAAATTTGTTATGGGTTGGCCTACTTTTGCCCCTGTAAGCAAACATACACATACATACACAAAGATCCTGAACGAATAAGTGCCGTATGAATAATGCATGCATGTCCCAACATTCCCTAGCACTTCAATTAGGGACTAACAAACATGCGGGTGTCCTCGTGACACACATGAAGTCTCTACACTTTGTTGGTTATATTCCATTCAGCAACCAAACAATGTTTTACTTCCACCACATTTCTACACTGGGTGCCCTAAAATTCACATACATAAGCACATACAGTACATGTACATCAACAGTATTTGCAAACCGAGTGTAAAACATGGTTACCCCAAGATCCTACCGGACTACGCCAATTGTTTTGTCTTGGTGGAGTAATATATTTCTCTACTTTTCCCTTTTGCATTTTTAATATGTAGCCTTTGTCAGAATGCCTCAAATCTCACATACTTACCACTGTTTATAAGGTATTATAGTATATAACTACTCCCCACTTTCCCTTCTACATCTATAACCTCAGGCAATTAGGTGTAGTAAAAACACAAGCAGAAGTTAAGTTACACTTTAAATAATAATGTATTATTGATAATCTTCATAAATAATAACAATATGCAAAGTACATTTGAATATTGGCAACCGTACAACCTGATTAATGGTGAGGTGTAGTTTCAGGTGTCACACAGAGTTGTTAGTTACTTAAAATGTCTCTAGTTAAGGCCTCATTTGTGGTCAGCTTTCTTCAGAACAGGCCACATGCCTGTCTCAATATGGCTGCCAAGTTGTGCTCTTCATCTTTTCAGTTCATGGTGTTTGAGAAGGTCTTTCATCAGTTTGGTAAGAGAGAGAGAGTGACGTAAACAAGCAAATTTATAGGTTTTCTGTCCAACCCCTACAGCCAATAGGGCGTCATGGTACTTAAAAGCTTTTGATACAAGCCAATTCCAAATAGCCATACTTCACACCAATAGGGGGACAGAATACCTTCACACCTGCCATCCCCCAAAACCATTTGTTGAGCTAAAGCTTGGCAGTTTGGCAGTCTGGCTTTCCTGTGGGGTGTTGACGGAGAAACAGCAGATAAACATTTACCAAACTGATTTGAGGCACTTCACCCCAACCCTGTCGTAAAATTACTCTAAAAGGGCAGAAGGGTTCTTAAACCATCAAACCATTGCTGCTGTTATCAATAATGTAACTCTAATATTGCATTGCTTTGTCTAAGTTACAAATAAAGACATATAAAATATTTATCAACTTGTACGCACAATTTCTCATCACAACACCTCGGGAGGACAATAGGGGCACTCTCGAACGATAACCCCGGGCTCTGTCACAATGTTGTGCGCAATCAGAGAGGTCCTTCCTGGTTTCTTGCCTATTACCACCAGTACAGATGGGATAGCTGGTTTGTGCTCCCTTCTCTGTCTGGAATTTAATTCAGTACCAGAGTTAAGGGTATTTTTCTGAGCAAAGAAAGAACGGGGCTGAGCGGAGGAGGGATCGGGATCCTTTTCATTCCACAGCTTCAGCAAGTTTACATGATATACTCATTCACTCGGTCGATGATTGGGTTGTTTCACAAAACAATCGACAAGTTCTTTTTTCTCCTTAATTTCATAGGGGCCTGTGACGATGTGGGTTCTAGCTCCACACTCCCATCTGCTATTCGGGAGCCCCTTAACCCAACACCGTCGGTAATGTTACCGATGAGCTAGTCAGTGGAGGCAAACATCTGAGCAAGGGTATGGTTGAAAGTGAAACAGTGCTTTTATTTAAAAGAAACAATCAAAACAAAAACAGTGTTCCATGTAAAGTGCAGTGCTCCAAATTCTTCATTAAATAAATAATCCATTAAAAGAAAACGTGGAGGTTAAAACAATAAGAACAGAAAAAAAAAAACAATCCTTTAAAATCGAAGGTTAAAATGTTTCTTTGGAAGCAGTCTTAAAAACAATTGACAAACCCGGTGCCTTCATTTAAAACAAGCGTCCCTTTTGCTTCACCCATCGGGGCCTGTAACAAGAGAGACACTCACTCTGCAGCTGACCTTCTTCCTACTACTGCTATTGCTGTCAGTTGCCTCACCGATCCTTGGCTCCGGTCGGCTCCTCCAGACAGCAACTTGGGAATCCCTTAACGGCCAAGGCTGTCACGTTAGGGACTCCGCGTCCCAAGTCCCGACTCCCGCTAACTCCCGCCGAGAGTCCTGCACCTTCCCAGTCACTACCGCCCTACAAAGCAAAACGTCTGCGGGGGTGACCACAACCACTTCTCCCGGGTTTTAGCCAAACACCCAGGCTGCCTTCAGCTGCCTGCGAGCGTTTGCTCACTTCCTCCTGCACCGAATTGCTTGTGCTCTCTCTTCTCCTCACTACTTCCTGCTTCCAACCTCCGTTTCCTTCCTTCTTTTCTTTTCCTCTCCTTTCTCCTTCTTCGACCGACTCGCGCTTCTTTATAAAATGACCAGGGGCCATCACAGCTGTAGCATATTAGCCACGGGAGCAATCACGGATGTGGGCAGTTCCTCACCTGTGGACTCGGTGAGAAACGCTCACACCCCCGAGCGTCCCGCGGCTCGCCATGGCCCAACGCCCCCTCGCTAAGCCGCCACGAGAGTGGGGATTATTTATTTAAAAATGAATGGCCTTTGCTCAGTGAGCTGTGGACCCGCTATACCACAGGGCCTTGCCAATGGGCTAGCAACCTAGACTGGGAGGTAGAAACTAAAACAATGACACGATCCCCCAGATTAAATTCTTGGAGAGTCGTACCGCAGTTATAGTAGTGGGCCTGTGCTGCTTGCGCCTCTTCCATGTAAGTTTTTAAAATAGGTTGAAATTTTCCAAATCGATCACATAAATGCACGATGTATTCTGATATATTCTATAATATATACATGACACAGCTTTTAGTGCTGATCACGTGGCTGACATGTGCTTTGCAAACACTAGAGTCTGTTGAGAGTTTTTGGTGTGTTCTGTGGTGTGAGATTTAAATAAAAATAAATTACTTTTTTCTCTGAAAAATTTGGGTTTTGGTTCCCGATGAGGAACAGTGTGGGAATTTTTAAAGCTTTTTTCCCTTTAGAAGTTTTTTTTTTTTTTTTTTTGCCCACACAAGAGCAAAAGTAGCTGGGTGTTTGGAGGTGCACTTGGAAAAGTTACTTGTACTTGTGCGTGTACTTGATCTTGTTATCTGTATTTGAACTAACATTGAGGAGGCAGGGTAGAAAGCAGCAGTAACTGATAGCGGCTTTTGTAAGAAAATAACCAGGTCGTCGTAACAGCGATTACTTAGTTCATAAGAAATGAGAAAAAGGCCGCGGCTGACTTCAAAGCAGTAAAGGTGAAGGCTCAGCAGTGCGAAGGTCAGCAGCCATCATTTAGACAACCTGATCAGACACAAGGGGCTGTAGGAGTATTTAGGGTAGTAAAGTTTTATTTATTTGTTTATTTTAGGTTAAACAGTCCTTAGTGGTCCAGAGGTAGAACAGTTAAGCGGACGAAAGCGTAAGGGTTTATTAATAGGAGGAATACAAACAGCGCAAGTGGAGAGTTTATAAGTTAGAGAAGAGACGGAGAAAAGTAAAGTTCACCTCATAGAAAGACAAATAGCAGGCAGCTGAGAGGGAGAACAGGACAGTACAGGAGACAAGGTGTAAAACAGCTGTAGCAGATCTTAGTTTTACCATTTAAGTTAAATCATTTTAAGAAAAGAAAAAAAATGTTAAGTCAGTTTTACTAATCCCAAATCAAATTTTAATAATGAGGCCAATGCAATGTAAATCCTGTTGGATGTTGGACTTTTTAGATGATGGTTTGGAAGAGCCAGTTGGTCTATGAGGGCCACATCTGAAAGAGATGCCAGCTGATCCAGCACTTCGAGCTCAGGGTCACTGAACTGTCCTGCGTTGTAATAGAGAATTGGCAGACTTGACCCAGGTGTCCTTTAGAGAGATAGTGTGCACCCCTAAGGTGGCGCGGAAGGAGATTCCAGACCAGACAGGTCGAAATAGGTGGGTCGCGCTCACAAGGTGTAAGGTAAAGGGTGCACACTGTCCAGGGGGCATCAAGCCCTGAATTAGAAGTGTCAAACCATTATGATGTCCCTGAAGAATTGGATGTTTTCTCTGATAATTCTGAGGTGGTAGACAAGGGTGAGGAGCCCCAACGGGCCATCTCAAGACCAGTTCCCAAAAAGAGAGAGGTAGTGATAGTTGAGGATTCAATCATTAGGGGGATTGAAGCGCAGCTGTGGTCCAGAGAGAGAGAGTCTCACACGGTGTGTTGCCTTCCGGGTGCACTGGTGGGGAACCTCCATGGAAGGGTGGATAGGCTCTTGGCCAGAGCAGGGGTGGATCCAGTTGTCATTGTCCATGTTGGAAAAAACGACATACATAAGGTTAGTCTGTCAGTTCTGTGATCCAAATTCAAAGAGTTAGGTGCCAAGCTGAGGAGCAGAACTGACAAGGTAGTCTTCTCCAAATTTCTTACTGTGCCACGCGCCAGTTCAGGTAAGATTGAGGAGATTAGAAGGCTTAACACGTGGCTCAAATCTTGGTGCAGGGTAGAAGGGTACAGGTTTATGGAGCGTTGAGACTCCTTTTGGAAGAGATGGGACCTGTTCTGGGTTACATCTGAACTGGAGGGGCACCAATGTATTGTGGAGGCGTATGTGTAGGCTAATCGGTGTAGGAATAAAAATGCATAGAAATGTAAATTCTAAACAAACATTTAAATGTAGAATTAGTAACACATTAAAAACTGCTTGCCTTAATGATAGAAGTATCAAAAATAAGGTAAGTGAGTTGGAGTCGTTTATATAAACTATTTACTGTTTATTCCTTTTCTAAGACATGTTCAGTACAATACAACTTTTGACAAACACCTATGGATATTTTACTAAGTCTAAATGCCTCTTTGGATTGTTGAAAATATGTTGTCAAAATTATAGTTTAAGTTATTTACAAAATTTGTTCAATTAAAAGGTTCTATAATTTGACTGCACCTGTCATGTAATGTGATTCCTTCTCTTCATTAGTGCCACCCCCTTGAAAATGATCACTTTATGGGGTCATGCAGACCTGTATTAATACTTGTGTGCACATTAAAATGTACAATTCTCATGACAGTGGAATAAGTTATTCTTAGCCAGTCTACTGCAGTAATTGCAGTGAAAAATGTGGTTAACATCCACTCATGCGTGGGATATACCGTTGTATACCTTGAAACCAGTATAATTTTGAAAAATACCGAGATATGGAATTTAGGTCATACCGCCCAGCACTAAATGCACTGGTGAGGCCTCATCTGGAGTCCTGGGTGCAGTGTTGGTCTCCAGGCTACAAAAAGGACATAGCAGCGCTAGAGAAGGTCCAGAGAAGAGCGACTAGGCTGATCGCAGGGCTACAGGGGTTGAAATATGAGGGAAGATTAGAAGAGCTGAACCTTTACAGTTTAAACAAAAGAAGATTAAGTGGTGACATGATTGAAGTGTTTAAAATTATGAAGGGAATTAGTACAGTGGATCAAGACTTGTATTTTAAAATGAGTTCATCAAGAACACGGGGACACAGTTGGAAACTTGTTAAGGGTAAATTTTGCACAAATATTAGGAAGTTTTTCTTTACATAAAGAACGATAGACACTTGGAATAAGCGACCAAGTAGTGTGGTAGACAGTAAGACGTTAGGGATTTTCAAAACTCGACTTGATGTTTTTTGGAAGAAATAAGTGGATAGCACTGGTGAGCTTTGTTGGGCTGAATGGCCTGTTCTCGTCAAGAGTGTTCTAATGTTCTAATATTGGTAGAGGGAAGAGCCTCTCCTTCCTAGCCTGCTTATAAAATATCCAATATTCCCCGAGGTTGTCATCCATATAGTAATTCGATGGGCGAAAATCCCGTAGAGGCTTGTGGAACTTCAACGAGGGGGAGGAACTGATCCCAGGTCCTCCCGTCCCCGCTGACCACCGTGTGAAGCATTTATTCAAGATTCTGATTAAACTTCTCGACTACACTGTCGGTTTGAGGATGATGCACCTCAGTCTTTAAGTGCTTTATTTTAAGTAACTTGGCCATTTCCCTAAACTACTCCGAGGTTTAAGGCATCCCTTGATCCATGAGGATTTCCTTAGCAATGCCATCTTGCACAAAGACCCCTACAAATACCCGTGTGATCACTTTTGACATGGCTGAGCACAAAGGAGCAGCCTTTGGATAGCGGGTCACATGATTCACGAGAACCAATATATATTTGTGTTCTCGGGTTCAGGCTGAGGGCTCTAGGGGGCCTACTATATCAACCCCAGTCCTTTCAAAGGGGACATCAATTAGGGGAAGGGGAGCGACAGGAGCTTGGTCCCTTCTAGGAATTTACTGTAATTAACGCATTGGGCAAGAGACACAAATAGCAGACCTCCTCTTTAATTCCAGGCCTATAGAATTGGAGCTTATCACGCTCTAATGTCAAAATGCCATTTCTCAGACCTGCCGCCAGTAGGTTTGTGGTATTAACAACAGCTTCCGCACCCCCCATTCTCCCCCAAAGTGAGGTCCTTGTGGCGTGGGCTGATGAGTGCATTGGCAATGGACTAGTAAAACTGCATTCTTAGCAAATTTCAGTGAGTCGTCATTCCACTGCTCCCTATTGGAAGAAGTCGGAGTATGTTTAAATTGGAAACTAAATCTCGGAGAGAGGGTCCGGTCTGATCTCAAGGAGCGGGGATTCCTTTCGGCTCTTCAAGGCCCTTAGAGATGACGTTTCGGCCTGCGACAGTCCAGAAACTTCCCCATCCGCCTATTGGCTCTAAATTTCTCTTGCCGCCGGCTGATTACACAACGTGGAGACAGCTTGAGATGGGTCATTCCCATCTGTAGCCAGGCCTAATTTATAATTGGGAGTAGTCGGTACTATGACTCGCATTTATTGTTAGACCAGTCCCACTTCAGGGAAATTCTTTAGCGATACTCCTTGGCTGATGAAATATAGGAAAGTTTTACACTGTCGAATTTCTCCATGTATACAAGTAATACTGGTCTTCACTTTCACCCATTGTCGTGGTAGTACATGTTGACGATCAACAATGGAAATGTTGCTGCCGGAATCGAAAAGAACTTGGACCTTAAATCCATTAAGTATCACTATTCCTGTATGTGACATTGTCTAGGGGTTTATAAGTGCAAACAATCCCCCTTCTCCCTCCAGCTGCATTTAACATCATTCCCGAACGGGTTGCCCACCCATGGGCGTGAGGACCTTGGAACAGGCTCCAGTTCATCAGGGATAGGCAGATTTTGTGGGACGTAATCCCTATAGTGTCCCCTGAGGGACTGCGCTACTCTCCCAGGTTGCGAGGCTGTCCTAGATGTTTTGATGAACTCAATGAGCTCATCAATGTTCTGAAAGTCTCCTCAGACAAGCTGAGTGAAATCATCAGGGAAGTTAGTGAGCAAAAGAAAGCAGGTGACCTGCTGCACTATCTGGACATGGGTACAAACAAAAGGCCTTTTTCCACTAGCCTGGACATTTCTAATGAGAAAGGGGCCTGCACCAGGTCTTTCCCAACAACAGGACAAACCCCCCGCCCAGAAACTCGGCTCTGGCACTCTCCCACCTGGTTATCTCTCAGGTCCAATCCTGGTTTCTTCTGGGCTTGCATCCTGCCGACTACGTCATTGTGATTAAAATGACACAGGTACATCAACCAGGTTTGGGGCAGCCACCCATATATTAGAGTTGTGTTCAGGTTGAAGTCCAAACACAACTGACTCAGGTTGGATAAAATGGTGGCCTTAAAGGCCATGAAAGGAAGTGACATTCTCTGGACCAGAGTTGGAAGTGATGTTTCTGGGACTGGAATTGACGTTATCGGGAGGGCCGGGACCAGAAGTGGCATCATCAATGACGTCGGTACCGGAAGTGATGTCATCAAAAGTGCCAGCACCTAGTGGAATTTCCTGAGGATAGTCTGCAGTGGATGGAGAGACATGATTATTACAACTTGCCACCCACTGGTCCGGTATGGTATTACTATTAATTAAGCCCTCTAGCTGCCTCTCAAGTGCAAGTGTGTGACACTACACATTCACTGAAAGGCTAATTAAAGGGATTTTAGTCAAAATATCTAATACCTGGTTAATTCATTATTCAAATAAATTGGCCAACAAACACTCGTACATAACTATAAAACAACACTAAATATCAAGGATACAGTGACAGCAGGCTGCCTTCTGGAAAGAAAAGTTCAGGTGCGTTTTCTTGTGTCCCATAATTCATTATATTTGCTGCCGTAAACATTAAAAGACCAGAGCCTCAAAAATGCACTCTTTAATGAAAGAATAAAGTCAGTTTGGCTTTGGTGACGTGACTAGAGAGGAAGTGTGAGTGTGAGACACATGAGGAGGAGTAAAGGTCTGTGAGGAACGCTGAGAGATGCAACTTCAAAGAGAGCAAGTATAAAACCAGACAGGAGCCAAGAAAGGCTGTGACAGAACTTCTGTGCTCCCCACCAGTTGAATGGCGAGTGCCGTGCACAGCAGGCTGGTAAGTCAGCATCTCCCATGGCCTTTGTGATATGCTTGTTATTATCACTCAGTCTGACATACACTTTCTATTTTGTAAAGTTACCGGCTTGGAGCACATTGTGTCACTTGGCATCAAGAGCTTCAGTCTTATGCTGGCCTGTGAATTCTTGGCAGAGGAGAGTTGCTTGTTTCAGTTCAAAGTTTTAATTTGTCCAGTGCACAGAAAGTCTCAGCATTGACACTGGAAACACGCTTGAACTCCAAAGGTCGTTTGTAAAACTGAATTTAGTGACGTTATCTTGTAGAAGACTGCTGAGATTTGTGTGCAAAGTTAAATACGATTCCGCCAAAGTGACATCTGTAAAATCCTTGTGCACCAGCAGATAGAATCGTGAATATAAATGATCTAGAAGGTGACATCTTCCTGAAATGAAAGTAGCTGGTTGTCCAGGCTTATGAATTCCACTGTTTTTGCAGTCACAGTAAATCTTTGGTGTTCTTGCTCCCTGTATTATAAGGTTGAGTTTTCTAAGTGCTGCCATTATTGGAGGCCGAGTAAGTGTAGGCGACTGAGCTAGACTAAGTTTGATGGTCGCCTCAGCCTTTGAACAGCTCATTCTTCACACCAGTCCATTTTGTGTTGACTTCTCAGATGCTGAATAAAGTTTGTATTGTTGATAGTATTAGCAAAGAATCGTCCATCACTGACTTCTTTTTGCACATATATTACAAACCGCAAATTCCTTATCTCTTGTAGGAAGGCAATTAAACTGTTAGACTGGCGTAGACGTGTTTTAGTATTTTGGTAATGTTGGAACTTTGGCTTTCTATCATTCAAGATCAGATGTTAAGGTCAGCTAATTTTGCTGATCATCGGTCAAGTCATTTGGAGTGAAAATTGGCTGATTTCGATTTGTGATTGATTGATCAGATCAGGCCTGTCTTTCACATATGAGAGAAAGGTGGAGAAATTGAACAGACAGCAGCAGAACATGTAAAGAAAGACCAGACCATAAATGGCACCTCAGTGTGATGAAGGAACTCCAACCAGTGTGCCACCACTTTACTTGTGCTGTTTTATTTACTTTAAAACGTGGGTAGTGGTTAGGAATTTGGACATCAAACCTTGAAGATGCAGGTTCAAATTCAGCTATTGATACCATGTGACCTCAAGCAAGTCACATGACCTGCCTGTGCTCCAATTGGAAGAAAAAGAGAAATGTAACCAATTGTGTCTCAAACGTTGTAAGTTGACTTGGATAAACATGTCAGGAAAATATTAATTATAATAATAGTTAACATGTTTGTTTTATTTCAGATTTTCAGAAGAATAGCAGCTTCTTTCCACCTTCATTTGGTCAGCCCTCTCTTCAATACAAAGAGAAAGGTATGAAGAAATCAGCAAGTGGATCAGAGAACCTGACAGCAGCCTTTTTCCAGTGCAGTTCTCCCCCTGCTACTGCAGCAACAAAGACAGATGCGATCAAAACTGATCGACAGCAAGTGGAGAAAGAAATCCAAATTCACACTGACAAAAAATGTTGTTTGGAATGTGGCAAACAATTCACACAGAAAAATGATCTTAATAAGCATATGAAAATTCACACTGGTGAAAAAACACATTGTTGCCCTGTTTGTGGTAAGTATTTCTCAACAAGAAGCCATCTTCAGCTGCACAGAAAAATCCACACAGAAGAAAAACCTTATTGTTGTCCAGAATGTGGCAAACAATTTTCTGACAAACGCACTTTTCAAAAGCACACGCAAATTCATAAGGAAGAGAAAAAGCAGTATGTCTGTTCTGAATGTGACAAAGGTTATACAAGCCAGAGAAGTCTTGATAGACACACTAAAATCCATACTGGAAAAAAATCTCATTGCTGTTCTGAATGTGGGAAACGATTCTTAGGTTTATACTCACTTCAGCGCCACATAAAAGCTCATACTGGAGAGAAACCTTATTGTTGTCCTGAATGTGATAAGCAGTTCTCACAACAAAGCACCCTACAAAGTCACATCAGATGTCACACTGGAGAGAAACCTCACAGTTGCTTGGAGTGTGGCAAACAATTCTCACGTATTGGTTCTCTTTACATACATCAAAGAAGTCATACTGGAGAGAAGCCTTACAGTTGTACTGAATGTGGAATGCGATTCTCATATAACAGTTCTCTTCACAAGCATAGAATAATTCATTCTGGTAAGAAACACAGCTGTTCTGACTGTGGCAAGCTTTTCTCAGACCGTGGGACTCTTAAAGATCACATGAGAATTCACTCTGGAGAAAAACCCTATTGCTGTCCAGAATGTGGCAAACGATTCCCACGTCAAACCACACTTAGGTGCCACAGAATGATCCACACTGGAGAGAAGCCATACACCTGTTCTGAATGTGGTAAAGGGTACTCTTCCAAAAAAAGTTTTCTGACACACACACAAAGTCATATTGGAGTAAAGTCTGTCTAAGAAATGACAAATGATATTTCCTTTTGCTCCTTAACTAAAAACACTGAAGGAAAATCTTCTGAATGAGGTAAAGGACTCAAGTTTAAAGTAGTTAATAAGTACATAAGAATAGTGGAGAAAATACTGAAAGTGGCAAACAGATCGTAGATGTAAGGTGACCTCAGAGCCACATATGAATTCACACTGAAATAAACACACTGAAATACAACACATATTTCACAAACAACAAGAATCTTCTTCAACAACTTATAGATGCAGGAAAAAACCTCACTGTTGTCCTAAATGTGGTTAACGCTTTTCAGATGGCAGTGACTTTTATAGTCATAAATGACTGGCCTACTTGCTGTCCAATCAGGTACTGGAGAGGGACAGTCGAGGAGAACAGAAGACTAAAAAGAGAGCCGTCACATGACAGACCAATGTAGATAGGATTAAAAAGACTTTTACACTAATTTAGGTTATCATTTATAAATGATAAAGAGTATTTACGAACCAAACACATTCATCAGCTGTGTGTCAAGGGCGAGTCCAAAAGTAGGAATTTAAGAAGATCAAAATACAAATAAAATGAAAAATTCAGGGTTCAAAGAGAAATCTTTAAGACCTGAAGAGAGAATCACAACAGCATGATAGGGTTAGCATGGGGGACCACAGTTGTGAAGAATATCAATTAAGGAATAGAAGGAATATTATTTAAAATAATAATTATTTTATTAGAACTGGGACACCATAATGAATGCAGAACACAGTGAGAGAAAAAACGAAGACAAAGCAGAAAATACACAGGTATATCTGCTGACCCAACTGTTAATTTGATAAATTAACCTAAAAATATAACGGATGTTACTTTGCTCCATGTCAGTATATCCTGGGTGGTGTGTGAAGGATGCTCTATACTCCGAATGTGTTGGTTCAAGTTTCAGTTTGAGTTCAGCACCTTTTTCATATCGATACCCAAGACAACATTTCTTCATGTCGAGACCAATAGCTGGAGGCCACAGGAGCTCAATAAACTCCAAAAGCAGGATGGACGATTAGAAAGCTCTACTTTGAGAGAGTGTCAGCTACACAAAGCTTTGGCTTCATTTACTGGATAGAAAACTCCAAAAAGCAGAAGTGGCCCCTTCTGTACCCCCACCACTGAAGGTCAAATTTCACCCCCTCACTACTTGCTGTTGGTTCACTCTGCTTGGACTTTCTGTATTTTGTAAGTTTATGTTTCATTTTTTGGCCACACTCTTTTTACATTTTATTTCATTGATGTTCTAAAATGTGTGAGTATAGCTTAACTCTTACAAGGACTTATCTAAAAAGGGCACATTGGCTATGAAAAATATAAAAAATGGAAACCACAAAATCAGGAGGTGAAAAATGTTCATTGGCAGACATGACTTGGACAAAATCAGAAAGGACAGCACAAAAAATGCAGGTACTAACTGAAAACAAAAGAAGAAAGCTGATTGGTGGAAAGAACTGTCAGTCACTCCTGAGTGGACTGTTGAGGGCAGCCGTGACATGCAGACTTCAAAGTTCATGTGTTTTGATTTCAAATCTGTGACCGTGCACTGAATAAGTCTGTTATTTATCAGTTAGCATGTTCTGAAACTGTAACGTCATCTCAAAGATCACACAAACACGTAATGTGGCATTTGTTATCAGTCACTTCTGTTGATTTTTATGGCACCATTCATCAGCCCTGTATAGAGTGCCACTTCCAGATCGGCAACCCCACTGCACCCCGTAGCACATTTGGAGTTTGGGACTGGAGCACAAAGTGGATGGCACTCTGAGAAGGACAGACTTGTAAGACGTGAACAAAGCCAGCTGCCCTCCCTGGTCTGTCTTCATTCAGAAGGACTCACCTGAGTGGTGGGATTGTTCTGCGGTGCTCCTGTTAGCCGACATTTCATCAGCTTGCTTTCTGTGTTTCATCTGATAACCAGCAGAGTTAATCAAAGATGAGCCAGGCCTGTTACAATGTGAAAGTTCTTGACATTTTGGTTTGTTTAAATATTTTTTCTACTTCTTTACTTTGAGTTCTTGAAGGCTTTGTACATTAGAGATTATTAATACATGAGCATTTGATGTTAATAATGAATTGGCAATTAATAAACTGTTTTTATTGCTAAATTGTAAGTGTGGCCTGTTGCCATTTTGTATCTTTATCCTTCTTGACTGTGTTGCTAGGACGTGTTGCACTGTTGCCTCCCTAGAATTAAGTGCCACATCACCGACACTCGGCCTCACACCCTTCATCACACGTGAGTCACAGTCCAAGATTGAGGATCCAACTGTTAATCATCTTCAGTGTGTGAGTAAAAATTCAGGCTTATTCTCACTTTGACCGTGTTGATGGCTCAGCGTCTAGATTTTGAAGACGGTACGTCATCTGATTATCGGCTCCTGACAAATCTCGCTTTGTCTACATTAAACGTTTTCAGTGTAGATGTGTTTGTGGCATTACAACTTTAAATTATTGTATGGTTTTGAGTCAATGGCCTGAGGCTGAGGATTCAACCCTCCAATGACTTCAGTGTAGGAACTCATAGAATTGATGATAAGTTCAGAGAAATACCATTTTAGTTAGTTTGCAGTTTTTACATCGAAATTTAAGGCATATCTTCTACAACAACAACAACATTTATTTCTATAGCACATTTTCATACAAACAGTAGCTCAAAGTGCTTTACATAATGAAGAAAAGAAAAATAAAAGACAAGAAATTAAAATAAGACAACATTAGTTAACATAGAAAAGGAGTAAGGTCTGATGGCCAGGGTAGACAGAAAAAACTCCAGACGGCTGGAGAAAAAAAAAAAATCTGCAGGGGTTCCAGGCCATGAGACCACCCAGTCCCCTCTGGGCAATCTACCTAACATAAATGAAACAGTCCTCTTTGTAGTTAGGGTTCTCGCAGAGTCGCTTGATGTTGATGGTCATGCAGACTTCTGACTTTTAATCCATCAATCATTGTTGGAACATCATGGTGCTTTGAGTAGATGTGCCAACACCAAAGTATACCGGAAAAGGAAACAGAAGAGAGAGTAGGGGTTAGTACAGATTTTAGAGCCACCATGAATAGTTATTGTGATGAATTGAACATACAGAGTATCAGGATTAAGTTAAATTACGATTAAAATGACGTTATAAAAAGGCCATGTTAAAGTAATGTGTTTTCAGCAGTGTTTTAAAGTGCTCTACTGTATCAGCCTGGTGAATTCCTATTGGCAGGCTATTCCAGATTTTAGGTGCATAGCAGCAGAAGGCCGCCTCACCACTTCTTTTAAGTTTTGTTCTTGGAATTCTAAGGAGACACTCATTTGAGGATCTGAGGTTACGAATTGGAATATAAGGTGTCAGACATTTTGATATATACGATGGAGTGAGATTATTTAAGGCTTTATAAACCATAAGAAGAATTTTAAAGTCAATCCTGAATGACACAGGTAACCAGTGTAGTGACATCAAAACTGGAGAGATGTGTTTGGAGTTTCTTTTCCCAGTTAGGATTCTAGCAGCTGCATTCTGCACTCGTTGCAAGTGATTTATGTCTTTTTTGGGTGGTCCTGAGAGGAGTGCGTTACAGTAATCCAGTCGACTGAAAACAAACGCGTGAACTAATTTCTCAGCATCTTTCAGTGATATAAGATGTCTAACTTTACTTATGTTTCTTAAGTGAAAAATGCTGTCCTAGTGGTCTGATGAATATGCGATTTAAAATTCAGATTACAGTCAACAATCACCCCTAAGCTTTTTACCTCCATCTTGACTTTTAATCCTAATGTATCCAGTTTATTTCTAATAGCCTCATTGTATCCATTATTGCTAATCACTAAGATTTCAGTTTTCTCTTTATTTAACTTGAGAAAGTTACTATTCATCCATTCTGAGATACAAGTCAGACATTCTGTTAGTGAATCAAGAGAATCAGGGTCATCAGGTGCTATTGATAAGTACAGCTGTGTGTCATCAGCATAGCTGTGGTAGCTCACGTTGTGCCCTGAGATAATCTGACCTAACAGAAGCATGTAGACTGAGAAGAGCAGTGGACCCAGGATAGAGCCTTGTGGAACACCATATTGGATATCATGTGTCTTCGAGTTGTAATTACCACAACTAACAAAGAATTTTCTCCCTGTCAGGTAGGATTCAAACCAATTTAAGACCCTGCCAGAGAGGCCCACCCATTGACTAAGGCGATTTCTGAGAATATTGTGATCAATGGTGTCAAATGCAGCACTCAGATCTAAGAGGATGAGAACAGATAAATGGCCTCTGTCTGCATTCACCCACAAGTCATTGACTACTTTAACGAGTGCAGTTTCTGTGCTGTGATTTGTTCTAAAACCTGACTGAAATTTATCAAGAATAGCAGGTTTATTGAGGTGGTCATTTAACTGCATAGTGACTGCCTTCTCTAGAATTTTACTTAAGAAAGGCAGGTTAGAGATGGGTCTAAACCTTTCAAGAGCCGAGGGGTCAAGATTATGTTTCTTAAGAAGGGGTTTAACCACAGGAGTCTTAAGACAGTCTGGAAAGACCCCAGTATCTAATGACGAATTAACTATGTCCAGAACATTATCAATTAGCACTCCTGATACTTGTTTGAAAAAAATTGTTGGTATCGGGTCAAGGACGCATGTTTGAGAGTTTCAGTTGAGAAATTATTTTATGTAAATCCGGTAAATCTATCCTAGTGAAAGAGTTTAATTTGTTTATAATGGAATGCTGGGGTTTAGGAGGATCCTTAGTGTTGGGGAGATATACTATGTTATTTCTAATATCATTAATTTTTTGATTGAAAAATACAGCGACAGCCTCACAGGTTTCACTGGAAGCACTTAGGAGGCATTCCTTTGAGTTACCTGGGTTTAGTAGGCGATCAATTGTAGAAAATAAGACTCTGGGATTACTAGCATTGTTATTTATAATCTTGAGAAATAGCAGCGCCTCTCAAGACGGACAGTGTTATTGTATTCTGTTATTTTAACTTTTAATATTTCGTGGTGGATAGTAAGTTTAGTCTTCCTCCATTGACGCCAGCTCTACGGCATGTTCTCTTTAAATCAGACACTCTTTGGGTCTTCCATGGTATAACAATGCTAGAAGATTTTTTAACTGTTGTCACGCACGCGCAGTAGTAGGAGGTCAGCGGATTGATTCGACAGCACCTGGGAAACCACTCACGCCAGGGAATGGTGGGGTATTAACTTTCTCCCTCTGCTTCCTCATAGGAAAAAGACCGTCCTGCACCATAGGCATGGATGACCGCAGTGCGATACTTCCGCCCTTCCTCCGCCATCTTGCCCTGACGTCATCCTTCCCATCCTCCCTTGCGGTCCTTCCCGACATTCCTCCACTTCCGCCTCCTCCCCAAATGGCCGCACGCCAGGAGTCGGGCGCGCATTATGAACTTTTTGTTTATGATTTTGACCTGTTTTTTTTTCTGTACAATATACGGGCCGGAAAACCCCAACCCTTGCTACTGTCTCTCTCGGTCTTTTACAAGTGGCGAGCCGGCAGGATACAGAGATCCCGGAATGACGGAGGGACAGGACCTGAACACCGTGCTGCAGGGAATGAACGCCCAGCTCCAGGCCCTGCAGCAAGCGCAAGCCGCTACCAACCGGGAGCTGGAGGCCACGAGGCCAGGTTAGTGGAAGCCCAACGGGCGAGACCAGACCCGCCAGGCAGCCGCCTCCTATGGTGCCGATGGGCCTTCGAGGACGATGCCTACCTGGGCATGTTTGAGAGGACGGCCACCCGAACGAAAGTGGCAGCGGTCCGAAAGTGGGCGCCCATCTTGGCGCCATACCTAAGGGACCGCGCTGCGGCCTATTATGACCTCCCTGAGGAGGAGGCCGCATTACGACCTCCTCAAGCCCAAATATTGGCCCGCTACGGCATTAGCCCGGCCAGCAGGCGAATGGCGGAACTGGGTCTTTGACCCGAAAAGCCGCCGCCCAGGCGCTCGAAGTTCTGGGGCAAGATGGGCCGCTGGCTACGGCCAGAGAGCCCCGACGGGCGGAAAGTCGCGAGCGGGTGGCCTGTGAAGGCCTGGTCAACGCTGCCCAGTTCCTCGCCCAGCAGGTCCGGGGCACGCCTATCAAACATGTCGGGCCTCCTCGACGCCCTGGAGCGCCAGTTGGCGGTCCTCCACTTGGGGGTCAGAAAAGCCTGCTCGCTGGAACCGCAGGGACGGGCGGCCACCCCGAGCCCTCGACGCTGCAGAAGCGCCAGCCAGAGCCAAAGAGAGGCCGGGTCCGCCGCGCTGTTTCAAGTGTGGCGAGACCGCCACCTGCTGCCAAACTGCCCCCATCACATCGCCCGGAGCCTATGGACTGCAGCTGGACATCACGGAGAGGTATTGTACCCGCCGCATCCCTTGGCGAGTCCGAATACGGGAGTGGTGTTGCTAAATGGGCACGCCGTGGTGGCTTTGTTTGATTCCGCAGCAACATTACCATTGTTGCTCGCCGCTTGTCTTACCGCAACAGTGGTTAAAGCAACATTTGTTGGTTACCTGTGTACATGGGGGACTAGGTCATATCGCTCCGCCACTGCTATCTTACCTGGAAGGGGAACCAATCCAAATGACGGTCGCTGTGTTACCTGACCCCCTTCCCAGTGATTCTGGGACAAGACTGGTCTAAAAGAATCAGCGGTAAGCCATTCGCGCTCCGGGGCCTCGCTGGATCTTGTCATGAGGGGAAAAGGCACCCTCCCGCGCCTCCACGCCGCACAAGGGCAGGCCCTATGGGCGCTGGTGTCTCGGGGACCTTTCGTGGCTACGGACCTTGACCCGAAGATTCCGCCGGAGAAGGGACTAGCCAGGAACTCCCCGGCCCAGGCCCCAAGACCCTCGCGGCCCTGGACCATCAATTTCGGTCCACGCCGCCTCCTTTAAGAGGGAGCAGTGGAATGATGACTCCCGCGCTTTGCCCGAACGCGATTGTTCTGCCTAACAGCTCGACAGCGGACGGATCCACACCGCGGAACCCTTCTTTGTCCTTGAAATGATCTGTTGTACCGAGTGGCTACCCATGAGGGCGAGGTGCGAAGTTGTTGCTAATTCCGCTGCACCTTCCGGCGGGAGATATGCGAAGTTGGCACATGCTCACCTCCTAGGCCCACCTCGGGCCGAAAAACACTGGAGAGGATTAAGCCCGCTTTTACTGGCCTGGGATCAATGAGGAGGTCCGCGGTTCTGTCAATCCTGTCCGAGTGCCAGACCCGCCAGATTCCTAGGAGGGACCGTGCTCCTCTAGTCCCTATTCCCTCGTGGACATCCCTTTGAAAGGATAGGGGTCGATTTGGTGGGACCCTGGAGCCCTCAACCCGTGGCCACAAGTATATCCTAGTCATGGTGGACTATGCCACCCGGTACCCAGAGGCGGTTCCCCTGCGCCCGCTAATACTAAAAGCATCGCGCACGGAACTGGTTAACTTGTTTTCGCGCTGGGCATACCAAGGAGGTCCTCACGGACCAGGGTACGCCCTTCACTTCGGATACGCTCAAGGAGGTGGCCAAATTACTGCAGATAAAGCACCTGAAAGCGCCAGTCTATCACCCGCAAACTGACGGGTTGGTGAGCGATTTAATCAGACGCTTAAGCAGATGCTCCGCAAGGTAGTCAGCGCTGACGGCAGGAACTGGGACCAGCTCCTCCCGCCGTGCTTTTGCCTACCGGGAGGTACCCCAGGCCTCTACGGCTTCTCCCCTTTGAATTACTATACGGGCGACAACCCCGGGAATCCTCGACATCCTAAAAGAAGGCTGGGAGGCCGAGGCTCTTCCCTCCTCTAATATTTTGAGTACGTGAGCAACTGCGCGACCGACTCACAAAGATCAGGCCCCTCCTAAAAGAGCACGTGACTCGGCGCAAGCAGCGCAGGCCGGTGTTACAACCGCAACTCCGCCCTCAGGGAGTTCCGCCTGGGACCGAAGTTATGGTGCTCGTCCCGACCTCCCACTGAAGCTGCTCGCCACTGGCAAGGGCCTTACGAGGTTAAGGAGAGAAAGGACTGCGCCGACTATTTGGTAAAACAGCCCAACCGCCGACCGAAAGAGGATCTATCATGTCAACCTGTTAAAGCCCTGAGAGATAGAGAGGAGCTTCCCAGCTCCGTAGGTCACTCTCCCTTTCACAAGCACAACTGCCCTTAACCTCGGCGAAGAGCTGACCCCAAGCAGCGGCAGGAGTTAGCCCAAACACTCCGAGCCATCCCGAGGTAGTGAGCGAGTCACCCGGCGGACGCGCTGATTGAGCACGATATAGTCACGGAGCCCGGTAATCGTCCGAGAGGCCCTACCGACTCCGGAGGCAAAACGCGCAGAGGTCGAACTGGAGGTGAAACGTATGTTGGACATGGACATAATTGAAGAGAGCCATAGTCCCTGGTCCAGCCCTATTGTCCTCGCTCCAAGCCAGACGGCTCCTGGAGGTTCTGTAATGACTTTAGACGCCTGAATCAGATCTCCAAGTTCGATGCCTACCCCATGCCCCGCATTGACGACCTCCTTGAGCGCTGGGTACGGCTCGATATCTGACTACCCTTGACATGACAAAAGGGTATTGGCAAATTCCTTTAACGGCATCCGCAAAGGAGAAAACGGCCTTTAGCACCCCTAGCGGGCACTGGCAGTACAAGGTCCTCCCATTTGGGCTGCACGGGCCCGCGACCTTCCAACGCCTGGTAGATAGAGTGCTGAAGCCCACCAGTCCTATAGCGCCGCTTACCTGGATGACGTTGTCATCTATTCCGCACCTGGGAGGAGCATCTACTGCAGGTCGCAGCTGTCCTCCTAACACTGGCTAAAGCCGCCTCCGCATAAACCCCGGAAGTGTTTTTGGATTAAAGGAGGCCAAATATTTAGGCTACCTCGTGGGACAAGGACAGGTGCGGCCACAGAGCTCCAAAGTGAAAGACATCTTAGAATGGCCCCGTCCGAGTACCAAGAAACAGGTGCAGGCTTTCTTGGGGCTTGCGGGTTACTACCGCCGGTTTGTTCCCCGCTTCTCCGAAAGAGCAGCACCCTTGACTGACCTGACAAAAAAGGGCGCTCCCCTATACGTGGTGTGGACCGACAAAGCAGAACAGCGCTCAGTGACCTAAAGAAGGCCCTAACGTCGGCACCTGTGTTACGGACGCCCGATTTTGGGCTCCCGTTTATTCTCCAGACCGACGCTTCGGACACAGGCCTGGGTGCCGTGCTGAGCCAAAGCGTCGATGGTGTCGAGCACCCTGTGATGTACCTTAGCCGGAAACTGATGGACGGGAGACCCGTGCGCTGCAGTGGAGAGGGAGGCCTTGGCCATTAAGTGGGCAGTGACCCACCTCCGGTACTACCTGCTGGGTCGCGAGTTCGCTCTGGTGACTGATCACGCTGCACTTCAGTGGATGTCCCTGCACAAAGAGTGAATCCGCGGGTCACCAGGTGGTTCCTGGACTTACAGCCGTATAAGTTCACTGTCACTTATCGGCGGGCACCCTTCAGGCCAATGCCGATGCCCTCTCGTATTCACGACCTCTCGGTTAGGTCCGCCCGACCTGACGGTCCTGGGCTAAGGGGGATCGTGTCACGACGCGCAGTAGGAGGCCGCGGATTGATTCGACAGCACCTGGGAAACCACTCGCCGCCAGGGAATGGTGGGGTATTAACTTTCTCCCTCTGCTTCCTCATAGGAAAAAAGACCGTCCTGCACCATAGGCCTGGATGACCGCAGTGCGATACTTCCGCCCTTCCTCCGCCATCTTGCCCTGACGTCATCCTTCCCATCCTCCCTTGCGGTCCTTCCCGACATTCCTCCACTTCCGGCTCCTCCCCAATAAAATGGCCGCGACGCCAGGAGTCGGTGTCGCGCATTATGAACTCTTTAGTTTATGATTTTGACCTGTTTATTTTTTCTGTACAATATACGGGGCCGGAAAACCCCAACCCTTGCTACTGTCTCTCTCGGTCTTTTACACTGTCTTTTTAGGTGCAACTATGTCAACAGCAGCTCTCACTTTAGAATTAAATCTTTCCACCTTACTATTTACATTGTCCTCGCATTATAGCTGGCACTATAAACGGACTGATTGCTTAAAATGCTTGTAAGTTTTAAAGCTGCTGATGAGTCAAAGAAGCATTTTTTAACAATATCTTTCTCATGGGTGTTTTCTATCATTATTTCTATATTAAAAAGTAGAAGAACTTGGTCTGATAGACCAATATCAGTGATCTGTTTTATATCAACTTTCTGTCCTTTAGTAATCACTAAGTCTAACGTATGACCTGCTTTATGTGTAGGCTGATTAACGAGCTGCCTCAAATCAAAAGAGCCCAGGAGGTTCATAAATTCTTTTAGTTTTAGGTTACACTGATTATCTATATGAAAATTAAAGTCGGCAACTATAAAGAGTGTGTCATAGTTCGTAATTAAAATTGACATTAAGTCTGAGAATTCCTCAAAAAAAGATGCGTTCAATTTTGGAGGTCTATACACGGATAGTACTAGAACTTGAGAATCTCCATGAATAACAACGGCGAGGTACTAAAAGGACTTGAATTTATCAAAACTAACATTGTTACACTTTATCCGGTTCGAGTAAATGTTTGCCAAGCCCCCGCCTCTTTTTCCTGGCGATCTGCACGAGTAAAACTGTAATCCGGAGGTGCAGATTCGATTAAAACAGCCGCGCCGTCTGAGCTAAGCCACGTTTCACTTAGTGCAATAAAATCTATTTTTTTATCACTAAAAAGATCGTTGATAAAAAAAATGTCTTATTAGTTAAAGCTCTAACATTCATTCTAGTCGGTGACTGCTGGTAATTTTCATTATGACTCCATTAAGCTCTTTGGATTTGTCAATGCCTGCTCTGATTATTTTACTGTTGAGTCCTGCTGCAGTTTCTCGATGTGCAAACATCTGACTAGCCACATTTCCTCTTGACAGATGACAGTTGTAGCTGAAACTCTAAAAGCAGGTGGACTTTATTCATGCTGACATCCAGCAGATCATCTCTGGATATTAGTGGCTGACACAACAACATCGTCCATTCAATATAAGGAGCCACAAAGCCGACTCCATCAACTTTGGCTGATCTGCTGTTTTATTCAATGTGAAAGCAGCCTGTATCCTTATTGGAGTTGGACATTCTGCAACTTCTGTGACAACCATGGGGGGCTTCATTAGCTCTGTGTCATTATGTGGGTTGGGGGCTTCAGTGCCAAACCTCCTGTGCCAAAAAGAGTCAAGGCAAAGAGCCTAATAGTGAGCTGAGGAAGACAACGTCAGACCAAAGACCTGAAGAAGGAGCACATCAGAAAGACAATGAGTTCACTCCACTTACAACAAGGGTCTTCCCTTGACCTGTGAGGACAAACACAACTCCACAAAGCACTGGACATCATCCTTAAAGGCTTGGCATCATTAAAGTGGCATGAGTGTGCCAAGAGAAATGAAGACTCTTAACAAGTGACTAAACAGCCAGGCCTGCTTTGCCATGTTGAATTGTTATGTGTGAAAAGCTCCTGATTAATGGTCTCATTTAAACTTCTCAATTTTACAAGACTGAACTCATTTGGGGACTCCAGAAACTTGACAGTTTGGTCACTCTGACCCAAAGCTGCCCTTCAAAGTGAGGGCACATTGACTGGGACAACATGCAAGAAATCTTAAAGAGGGAACCTAAATTAATTTAGATACATTTTATGAATCCCAAGCGGTACTTTGGATTCATACAGCAGCAGAAATATAAGAAAATCAAAGATGTGGACTCCCAAGACAAATAATTCAATCAATAAATCAATCAATCAGTAAATCAATCAATCAATCGGTGTTAGTTGTGCAGAAATAGCTAATTGAACTTAATGAGTATCAGCATTTAGTTCAGGATGTCTGGAGGAAGCATTGCAGTTGGCAGCAAATTCCCACAAGCCGCTTCTTAGCACAATGTGGTAGAATGAGCCTGTGGCTAAAAGTGCCCCACAGACAGGCCCACCTGGAGAGGATTTTTCCTGATGACCTCCAGTTTTGCCCCCATCCTCTTTCCACAACAGCGCCCATTGTGTCCAGGGTTTTCCCTGTGATGGAACAGCTTTCTGATTGGTTTCTTCAGGTCTTGTGCTTCATTTGAATGCCTCAGGAGACATCAGCGTAGAACAACACACGGGCTACTCTTGACTTTTTGAAGATTTCCAAC